>NC_068992.1:18529599-18531010 GCF_001194135.2 Octopus bimaculoides
TATATATATATATATATATATATATATATATTCACACAAGCAGACATACATACATACAAGCATGAGTGACAGGATGGAAAAAACGGAAGTTGCTAGAAAATAGAGAGTGATTTAATTTTTAAGTTCACTTGTATAACTTTCACACAGTCGATTGTGGTTGTTTATGAAACTCCGAACGCGGAAAGTGGCATTTATTGATGCCCAGTTAATATTTTTCGCGTATCACAACGAATGTCTTTCATTGTATTGAGTATAAAGCTAGATGTTATTGCGTGACGTTTCCGATTTCGCAACAGATAGGACCTTGAAACTAAACGTTATAAAGACAAGGGTATTTTATACATAGCAATGTAGTAGGAATAAGAACTTATAAATGTATAGCTATGTCTAGGTTTTAATATTGTATTGTCTGTGCTGATGACACCTACTCAAGCAGAGATATGTATCCGCAACTGCTCTAAAGCTATCAAATATATATATATAACAAAAAAAAATGCTTTACTGAATGGTTTGTTAATGACATAAAACTTGTCATTCCTTCAAATTATCTTTTCTTATCCAGATCCAGTTGCAATTGAAGCTGGAAGTTTGTGTATCTTCTCTTGCATCTAAGAGAATTACAATAGAGTCAGGATACATCTGGTGTTGCGTTAGTATATGTTTCTCTGATGTGGTTATATGTCTGAACATTATATATTACGACAATTCCTTGAGAGTAAAATATAACAAACTCAGTGTGGAGCAAATATGTCCTCAAAATTACAAGCCTTTAAGAACGGGGTTAAAATATTGGATTCAAAATCTGGACAAGACCAGCAAATTTGAGAGAGGAGTAACTCGATTACATCGACTCCAGTGATCAACTAGTACTTATTGTATAGACCTCGACCTCAACGAAATTTCAACTCAGATCATGATGACAGGCGAAATGCCCTTAAGAATTTTGCCCAACGTGCTAACGATTCTTCCAGATTATTACATTAAAGGGGATTAAGATATTAGCATACAGTTTCAAACTTTTTAAAAATTATTACTTCTTCAAGGAAATATTAGTTACAGTTAAGAAATTCAGCAACTAACTACAGCTGATCTGTTCGCTTAGAAACAAGATTTTTGATTTCATTTTAACATCATATCCCTGCAGGGAGATTATAGCGTATATGGTGAAATGAAACTTAGATCCGCTTGCCCTATTTTACAAGAATGGACATTATATCTTTCAACTGCAGTATATATGGAGGGAAAGCAGTAGACAGTCACTTTCAGAGATTATATGTGCATGCCTCAGAATAAAATACATGAAATCTATGGGGCTCAAACACTTTGATTATGCAATATTAATTTTAATAGAGAAATTTAATAATACATTAACGCTTTCAGTATATATGCCTGAATGTATGTATGTATATAT
>NC_068992.1:18533154-18533960 GCF_001194135.2 Octopus bimaculoides
CATATATATATATATATCATATTTATGCAGCAGGATTTACGGTAATATGGCGTACACGCATATAGAAGCATATAGTGTAATATGTATATATTTCTGGAAACATATATGAAATACATAAATAATAGACCACCACAATAAGCGGAATATATTATACAATAAAACGTATAAATACATAAAATCGATTTGAAAAAAAAAAAGAAAAAAACAGCAGAAACTACTAATAGCATCAAGACAAACAAGAAATAACACCAATAACAACAACATCAACAATATTATCAATACTAATATTGATACAACGACAATAACACTATTAACAACAATCAAAATATCGACTATCACTATAATATTAAATCATGTGTCTATTTATGAAACTGTTATTAGCACTAAAATAAAAAGATACAAATAAACTATTAAGTTGATCTTTCGAATGGAAATTTTATAATTCAAATCATTCGAGTAGTAATGCGTTAGTATTTCCGACCCAGGTAAATACATGACTGCGATATTTCAGCACATGGTATTGTGTGTAAGATGCAGATAAAGGAGAGAGTTAGTGCGTCGGTGTATGCATGTATGTGTGTATGTTTAGATATACATTTATATCTATCTATCTCTTTATATATGTATATACTTATACATATATATTTATATATATATATACGTATATATATATATGTGTGTGCTTATATGTATCTACATATATGTAGGTCTGTATGTATATCTGCAAAAATAAATATAAATATATATGAATATGCATATATGCGTGCTTATATATATATATATATATATATATATATATATATATA
>NC_068992.1:18534435-18535530 GCF_001194135.2 Octopus bimaculoides
ATATATATATATATATATATATATATACATGCATGCACACGTGCGTTGTGTATACTTATGATTCTCTGTGTTCTTGACTATGTTTCTGTGTGCAGGTGTCTAAACGAATATGACTTACAATTTGGAGTTTAGGAAAGAGACTCTATACGGAAACACATACATACCTATATTCAAACGGATGCACATGCTGACGCAAAGACTGTCTGTTTTGAATCAGTTATCTCCATAATAGTTTTTTTCAATTTAAACTGTAACGAGACAGAAAAATAAATAAATACAAAAAATAAACACGAAACCGAAATCTATAAAACAATTCAAAATTAAATTGTTAAAACAAATTTCTGAATTTGATAGGAAAGAAAGAAATATCCCAGACATATTCCACATAAAATAATATATAGACAGAACATGACATGAGCATAAAATAGTTTGTCTATTGTTATAATATCTATTAACGCTTAATGTTAACATATATAATATTTAGAAAACTAATATTCTCTGGAATACATACACCTGAACACATAGATATGAACACCCACACACACAATATATTTAAACTCATTTTTATAACAACCCATTCAGTTTTTCTATCTCTGTTTCTCACACTTCCTCTCACTTCCTCTTTTATATATATATATATATATATATATATATATATATATATATATATATATATATATACATGTGTATATCTGTGTGTATGTGTGTGTATGTACATATGTACACAACGCACAACCGCAGATATAAGACATATACGACAAAATAAAACATGCGAATAGCGCAGTTACACCAACGTTGCAATTGGCAAGCTGTTAGAAAAAAAAAACGTTGAGCGATTATATATATATTACTATGAAATATTTTGTGGCGCTCAAAGAACTTTTAGACTCGCGTCTGTAGAATGAAAGGAAAGAAGAGTCTCCCTTAGGAAATAAAATTCAGAGGTAGTAATACGAATCATATTCACAGAGCATGATCTCCGCAAGCACACACACACACACATACATACACACACACGCACACACACACGCGCGCACACACACGTGCACACACACGCACGCACGCACACACACACACACACACACACACACACAC
>NC_068992.1:18536357-18542657 GCF_001194135.2 Octopus bimaculoides
TATATATATATATATATATATATATATATATATATATATATATATATATATGTGTGTGTGTGTGTGTGTGTGTATGTTTGTATGTATACAAGTACACAGGAACGCATATACATCTTCGCGTAGTCTTATATCTTCTCTCAAATAATTCTTCAGATTAATCTGAAATTACTAATACAAGATACAATTTTATTTCAATTCACAACTCTTTTTCGTATTTTTTTTTCTTACGATGTTATTATTAATATGATAATAGGATAATGTTATTTTGCTTATCCTCGCAGCAAGACAGTCACATCTGCGCTGGAATTCAATTTAACTATCAGACAAAAATATCAAATGAAATCTTTAAAGATTCGTTGAAAAATATCCTAAAGCAGCTCTTTCATTATAACACGATAATATCGCATTTATTATAGTGGATAATAACTGTGTATTTTATGAGAATAATGGTAATAATTCTACCGGATTAATTCATTAATATAATGATAATAATTGTGTATTGTCAGAGAATGGTATTACTAATTCTAATATATTAAATTTAATTGCAATAATATAGAAGTAATAAAATACATAACAATATAATAATTTAAACTTTAACACATATCCAGTATAATGATAATAAAAAATGATACAGTTTATGAGAATAGGATTGTATGATGCTTACTTTACTTATTTATTTCCTCACCAATATGGTAGTAATAACATCTATAATAATAATAATATTAATAATAATAATAATAATAAAAATAATAATAATAATAATAATAATAATAATAATAATAATAATAATAATAATAATAATAATAATAATAATAATAACAACAACAACCACAATATACTGATAAAGTACCTATTTATCATATAATAGTAACCTGCACAGCACTAACAGTGCTAACACCTTCCCTTTCATTCTATTATCGCCAAATCACGCCATCTGCATGTAATATGTACTCTGTAACCAAACCTAATGCTGTTGATCATAATAGTTATGACGCTGAATCAACATAAATTATTAATGTATTCATGCTACCAAACAGATGATAATTAAATTAACTACAGCAACATCTAAACGACAACGGCGTCAAAGCTAAAAGAAAACGGGTGCAATGTATAAGCACACTTGTATTCTAGTAAAACACAATACTACACTCCGCGCTGTTTAATGACATTATAGATCATGGAGGAAAGCATTACTCTGCGGCTTATATAAACACAATCACAAAATTCGTAGCGTTGGTTTCCATATATTTATGGCGCCAGTGATTATATGCACTGTGAGTCCTTGTCTTAAGATGGCAATATCTTGTCTTGCTACATATGTGAATAAGTGATACTTTAGAACCTGGTATTAATCGATTGATACATAGTAACAACACATACAACGGAAGCAACAACACAAACAAATTTTAAAATAGCAGCGAGGCGGCAGAATCATTGGCGCAATGGATAATTTTTGTTAAGGTATTTCGACTTTCCTTCCATTCTGACTTAAGTGTCGTCGAGGTTAGCCTTACTTTTCATCCATTCAGCATTGGGATCGATATAATCGACTAATCTCACCCTAAAATTTCAGGCCTTGTCACAAGGTATTTTTCTTCTTCTCATCTTTGCTTGTATTGTAACTCCTGGAGTCTCTCATGCGTAGCGGGCTTGCTGCCTGCAGCTTACTGTACGAAGAAATCTGTTCGTTTTCAACGGTCTAATACTTTACTGATTATTCTGGCCGTGTGAGGGAAGCAAACCTTTTGTAACTAGGCACTCCATTCCGATTTCCTTTGTATTCTTCTTGATGTATTCTGATACTTACCCCATGGAACTAACAATAATTGGCAGCGTCCTCACCTTCTTCCTTTTCCATAACAGGGCTATTTCGTACGAAGCGCCTCCTCTTTTTGGGAGTCCTATTTATTTATTTATTTATTTATTTATCTATTTATTTATTTATCTATCTATTTGTTATATCTTTCTCCGTTTTCTTCCTCTGTTTAGAAGAATGTTCCTACCTTTTCGGACAAAACTTTTGTAAACTTCGTCCTGTCTTTGTCCTTACATGTTTTTAATTGATATTAGCCCTTGTGGCCAATAAAACGAATTTATTATTATTATTATTATTATTATTATTATTATTATTATTATTATTATTATTATTATTATTATTATTATCATCATTATTATTATTATTGTCATTGTTGTTGGAATCATTGCTGTTCTTGTTATTATCGTTGCTGTTGTTATATATTCATATATGTTATCAGACGACGGATTAGCTGACATTGCATGGACAGTTGAAAATAATGTTTACATCAAAACGGAACAAGCAAATGTAAATGAAATAAATAGATGCACGTTTTTAAGACTGTCTGTCTCTTGAGTAAAGCTGTCACTGAGGGTCAAATCAAGCCAACAGACTAATCCTGGATTACCCTGAGAACCAATAGTTAATGCCGCCTCCTAACTATATTAATTATACGTCACACGTTGAGAAGAGGACAGTTCATTTGGTCCCAGAAGACTATTTTTATTCACCTTTTCGGCATGTGTGCCTGTTTGAATCTAGTTATTTATACATGTATAAATATATGGTACAAAAACATGTTTGGTGTTCTAAATTCAATAAACAGAAATATTTGATTGACATTCATGAATAACAAACTTATTCAATAATGTAAAAGATTTCATTTTAAAAATAAAATAATCTTTCGAGTTTAGTTCTTTACATAAATGGATATAACTAGTTACACTGTTTTTAGTAATAATAATAAAAATAATAATAATAATAATAATAATAATGATAATAATAATAATAATTATTATTATTATTATTGTTCAGTAGTTTTATTTTTATAACGTGCTTTCACTTCACTACCGAGCGCAGCTCTGTGCGCCTTAGGTATGTGCTGTGGTTTGCTGTGGTGCTCTTATGTTTACTGTATTGAAAGTGTTTTGCGTAGAATGTGTGCAGTACCCAGTAGTGCAATTTTCTGTATGTTATATATATTTGTAAGTCCTGGTGTTTTTGTTATGTATTATTATTATTATTATTATTATTATTATTATTATTATTATTATTATTATTACTCTCATCTGCTTGTTTCAGTCATTTGACTGCGGCCAAGCTGGAGCACCGCCTTCAGCCGAGCAAATCGGCCCCAGGACTTATTCTTTAGAAGCCTATTATTCTATCGGTCTCTTTTGCAGAAACCGCTAATTTACGGGGACGTAAACACACCACCATCGGTTGTCAAACGATGTTGGAGAGGGGGGGGGGCAAACACAGACACACAAACATACACACATACACACACACACACACACACATATATATATATATATATATAAGACGGCTTTCTTTCAGTTTCCGCCTACCAAATCCACTCACATGGATTTGGTCGACCCGAGTCTATAGCAGATGACACTTGCCCAAAGTGCCACGCAATAGGAATGAACCCGGAACAATGTGGCTGGTAAGCAAGCTACTTACCACACATCCACTCCCACGCCTATTATTATTATTATTATTATTATTATTATTATTATTATTATTATTATTATTATTATTATTATCATCATCATTATATAAAAACTCACAGCTTATTTTGGTGGGTGTGATGAAAAGTCACAGCTGTCCATAGCTAGCAGACTAAGGTGAAAGTTGTTTACTGGTCATTCTTCAAAAACTCTGCGATGAATTATTGAAGTTTCAAGCAATGCTGATTTTTGTAGGTGTTCTACCTCCACACTTGCATCAATCTGTTTCAGCCATGTTAGTAGTTGAGTTCTGATACTTACAAGAGTACCAATTTCTATTGGTATCACATTTACTCTTATTGCCCACAACATTCGTATTTCTCACTTCAAATCGTCATAGTTTATGTTATCTTTGTCTTTCACAATGGTCACTCATAAGGTGGTGTCACTCTTAGGGCGGAAGACTCTGTGTACTGTCAACAATTTTCTGGACTTGGTATCCATTTTCTTCACTTCTCTCTTTTGCCATTTTATAATTCCCGGTCGACACCGAAGTGGTCCTATCGCCCCCTTTTTAACTGCTTGGATTTTACTCTATCCACTTAATTTTGAGCGCAACACCAACTTCAGTCTTCGGAAGTCCGCCATCCTCAGTTGCTCTTTCATTTCCTTTTCCATTATCTCATTGAACTCTAGTATAGCAAAGTATTTGTATCCTTCCGTTTCAATTTATTTAATCAAGCCTCTATTCGGTAACTCTATTATTATTATTATCATTATTATTACTATTGTTGTTATTATTATTATTATTATTATTATTATTATTATTATTATTATTATTATTATTATTATTATTATTATTATTATTATTATTATTACTTAAATATATTGAAGAATATAGTCTGATAAGAAATTTTAAATGAACTGAAACTTGTTCAGATATGCTTACTGTACGTGTCAAAACGCCTCGCAATAATATTTGTCATTCAGGTATGTGTCATTCATGTATTCTTATTTGAATACTTACAACTGAAAGTTAGTTAGCTCTTACTCAACAATCTAATAATCTGGAAGTTGTGAGACGTTTTAATGGTAAATATACTTGCAAAATGAAACATTTGCAATTAATAAACGCATTTTTTTTTGGGTATACAATTTTACTAGGCGCTTCTTTCGTTAGGTAGCAAATATCATAGTGGATTGCGACTAGCGTGCACATTTGTTAAATTTTGTGACTGCCGACTTATTAATAGTACATCACAAGTTTAAGAGACATCTTTTTCTAAACGGATTTCTTCAGTAAGTTTGCCAAGGAAGATTGCACGTGTAATTTGTATAGATAAGCCAATTTCAGAATATTTTTTGTTTTAATTCAATGGAGAATTATAGATTGAAGGAAAAAGAAAATAAGAAAAGCATTGTTTCCATGTGGTACGAATAGTATAATAAAGGCCTTGATGAATCTCTTGCGATTTCTTAAAACGCAATACCAAAGTAAGTTGCTTCACTTGTATTGTCTCTGAATTCTATCAACAGCATTCTTCTTAAGCGTGATTCTTTCTTCTTCTGCTCAAGCGCTCATTACCTTTAGCAAAAACGAAAACGATTTCAGCAAAGTATAATACTTAAGAAAAAATATTTATTCTTAAATGAAAGTTAACAAGTTATCAAAGAAACTATAATTTCAGTTATTAATTTTGTTGAGGTACATAGAAAAAAAAAACATTATTCGAAGCGATTTTTCGTTTTCAAATTTAGTTTGATCTTCAATCATTAATCAGTGAGCTGTTGCTTCTAGTAATATATTCTTTCCACACACGTATTGTGGGTGTGATAATTGAATAAAACCATGCTTAGCACCATTCTACGCTGCTCTTATAACAGAATAAAAATTCAGGTATTACACATTTGTATAATTTATTGCTAGTTGTAGCCATTAGTTTGCTCTCCAATATAATTTTCGTGTGAACACATAAATGTCTAATAAATGTCTATCGGTCAAACAGTAAGAATATGTGATTAGAAGAATGAGGTATATATACAACAAGGAATGAAATAATAGATGTTCTTTTATACAGATATTTCATTTAACGTGAATGCAATAGCAATGACTTTCATATCCGTCATATACCACCGATCAAAAAGAATTGATGAAACGATACTTCCTGATATCACAACAGCGTTTCCAACTCGATAGCAAACATTCGCCATTTTTTTTCCAAGCTGCATCAATCAATAAATACTTTATTTATCTCACACAAATTTGATATAATGCTGCCAATTGCTAGACTTCTCCGACGGCAATCAATTGTGGATTATCCTTATCTGAATCAAGGAAGATTTACATGAATGTTGCGAGAGTTATGCCTGTTAAACAGCAGAAGGAAATATAACAGGAATATGTAATGAGTAATCAAGGCTCAGCACTAATACGACGGACTCATTCTTATCAGCAACTGGATGATGCTCAACAAATGCAGTGGATATGAAATATTATTTTCCTCTTTTGAACGTTCTGTTCAAATGCCAATCTATGATGTCGAGAGAAAATGTTAATATGCAAAAGAAACATCTATTATATATGACATTTATAGCAATTTGCTTTTCGTCGAATCAATATGTATATGTGTGTTTGCGTGTATAAAAGAGAATGAGTGCTCGGTCGTGTATGTCTGTCAGGGGATGTGCGTGTGTATATACATAGATGCATACATGTATACACATATACATGCATATTATAAATACTTTTACACGTTAATTCATACATTTTATATAATACAGCCAATTGCTAGACTTCGCAGATAGAAATCAATAATACATGCATACATATAT
>NC_068992.1:18542816-18545094 GCF_001194135.2 Octopus bimaculoides
ATATATATATATATACATATATAAACACACACATTCACACACACTTGTATGTACAGTATATATACACACGTATGTTGAGAGATATATAGATAGATAAAGATAGAGAGAGTCAATGAGATATAGACAGACAGCTATGAAGATAGGTAGATACATGTATACACAGTTATGAAGATAGGTAGATACATGTTGTATGGATGAAGGCTATAGCATGTGAAATAAGTTTATTAATTCTAAACTGATATACTCCGTCTCTGCAGTAAGTGCTATCAGATGAACGAAGGCAAGCTGTAATAAGATGGACGAGTAGAACCGCAGCTTTCATCATATAGCATCCATCCATCTAATCATCCGGCCATCAAGCCATTCAGCCATCCATCCATCCAGCCATCTAGCCAACCAGGCATCTAGCCAACTAGCCATCTCCTCCGCCCACTATCCCTTGAAGTGTCGTGGGGGTAGTGTTCTCCATCGGGCATCTCCTCCATAGGCTCCTCTCAGAAGCAACCATCATTAAATTTTCTGGATTGATACACAAGCACGACCAACTGAGACTGTCAATGTTTAACAACCACTTCGTTCATGTTCTACACTAAAGAACAAGAAATGCAGTTCTTCTTCTTGTGGGTAGCGCGAGAACTGTTGTTGCCTTCACTTGAAAAATCCGTCCTGCGATTCTTTCCTGTGGCATTTTAATCACAAGTAACCTCTCAATGCGGACTCAACCTGGACAGACATACTAACCTCCATACTCCGCACTCTGTTGAGTAACGTTAATTCAGAGATCCTTCAGAGGGAGCTTATTTCGGCCGCTTTTATTCGTGATCATACTCTTTTGGTGTTTACCCAACATTCATGGTGATAGGTGAGGAAGAGAAGATAGTCTAACTTTTTTTTTTAGTAAACTCTCATCTTCTGGATCGAATGCTGGAGCTGGCGCTCCTGCACGTCTTGCATCTCATTCAGTCTACTGCCTCTCGTGACTCGTGAATACGGCTCTGAGATACTTAAACCTCTCCACTTTTCTCAGTAATGTTCCACTAAATTGCAGAGTGCTTTGGGACGAGTCTTCTTTGGGACGATAGTCTATCTATCTATCTATCTATCTATCTATCTATCTATCTATCTATCTATCTATCTATCTATCTATCTATCTATCCATTCATCCATCCATCCATCTATTATATCTATGTGTGTTTGTGTGTGTATATATATATATATATATATATATATATATATATATGCTTGAAAAAAATCTTTACAAAATAGTAGCTTTTCAAAAGACAATAAATGTATACCAAAATTATATCGGTTCTATAGATTTCCTCGTAAAATCTATACGCTGAGACTTTATTTAAAATAATTGAAACTGTGTGCTACGGATCAATATCAGAATACAATTTTCGATTGCAGTACGTATTACAAGGCGAAGAGATACTAGTGAAACAATGAGCGATTGCTTCAATAAACGTCGAATATAAGCGATGAGTCATAAATTATTTGAAGTTTAACTAACGAAATGATTCTTAGTGGATAACCATAATAGGTTTACGTGGCAACCAATATTCAGTCGATTGACGGATTGAATTCAATTATATTTTTTCTCGATAATTTTATAATAAACTGGCATTACGAAATATGGTTTTCTTTATAAAATTTTGTAACAAAAATACACGTATACTGATATAACAGGAAATATTCATATAAATGCATGTATACATATGCATCTATATATGCATCTATATACATTCGGGCGGCTAATTGCAACAACAGTGATATTTTCAATCATTGCTTTCCTATGTTAGTGGTGAAGGATGTTTGTTTTTAGTATTAAGTCGTCAGTTACCGACAAAAATCGACGAAGTCGTAGTGCGCATCTACAATCCTCATTGCCACAACTCTTCCTGCTATGTTGAATTGATGCTGTTTGGCAGCTACTGCTTATAGTATTGCAGTTTCTGTCATTGTTAGTATTTTAGACGCATGGTAGCATCAGTGCTCCTACCGTTTTGTTGATGGTTTCGGCTGTGGATGTGTTATAAGCAAACATGGGGTTCTTCATTCTCTCCTCTTTCGCTACAGACCAAAATCCTTCAGATGGTCTGTGTCAACTCTCGTGACATCTTCTATTTCGGCCAGGTACATTTGCAAGCTATTTTTCATAATTATATTCTTCAGAATGGATTCCATACTTTTATAATCCATTTGAAACAATAAATCCGTCTCTTGGATCAATCAAATATGTTTCGGCAGAAAATTAGCTATTAGCTGCAGAATATAT
>NC_068992.1:18545116-18549336 GCF_001194135.2 Octopus bimaculoides
ATATATATATATATATACATATATGTATATACATATTCTTAGAAGCATAGGGCCAGTATGGATTGACAAAAGACTACAGTTTGTCACTATGTAGGGTTGTTATGGTATGCTTTCTGGTCTCATTGTCTGCGACGTATTTTCCCATCCTGCAATCGATGAACGTTTTTCTGATCCAGATGCTTCTAAGATACTTTTCTACTTGTATATTCTGCTCTATTAATATGACGTTTTGTTTGTAAACAATGTCTATGAGGTTTGTTTTTTGCCGGGTGGTTTCCGGTGTTTAAAGTTAAGTTTCGTCCAGAAGTAGTAAGGAAGATTTTTTTTCTTTTAAATTATAGGACGATAGAATAATTTCTTCCAATGGTGAATTCGCAAGTCGAAGCCTCTTGATATATTTTTGTATAGGTGAACGCGACGGAAATTAAATTTGCCGTTGTGCTAAAATGACAATTTAATTTGTTTTCTAATATTCATTTTTGTCTTTGTTTTCTCGCTTTCGTTGCTATGGTTGCTGTCGTTTTCATGTTTTTCTTATTGGTTTTGTTATTTTGGTCAGTAATGGTGGCGGCAACGGTGGTGATTGTGGTATGTCATTGTTATATCTAAAGGGAAGGAAAAGTGAAAACAGCTCTTCCAATTTCTAATCTCACACCTCTAACTTTTACGTGGAAAATTCGATGCTATGCTTGTTTGGCTTTCTCTACATTTCAACCTCTGAAGGGTACTAACTTTCTCGACTTGCCTACTCGCTCATGTCCTTCGTGTGAACATATACATGCAGGAGTTCAGAATGAACATGATTCATATCGAACTAACGTATCTCAAAGATTCTGCAAAGTCTATATACAAAACAGAAGCTGACGTAAAGGTGTTCATGTAACCGTTTGTAAATAAGCAGTTACAAACAGACAATTCTCGTCATTTTTCGGAGCGAAAGCGTCACATAAGCTTAGCTCTACGTACGGCAAATTGCACTGGATTGAACATGGTTACAGAACACCAATCTATCATAAATGTAATCGGAATGGTTAGGCTAACCAATTATTTTATGGAAGAATATCAGTAAGATTTTACACGTGAGAAACATGCTTAAAGTGCAATAGCACAGAAATAGTTCTACATGCACAAAAGTTCTAAGTATGGTGCTTCCAGGAACATTAATATCGACATATAAAAACGCACATGCGACATTATTCTACAAGGAAAATTGGGAAATTTACATATTAGTAGCTGACGGATAAATAATTGTTGTGAAATATGGTATTGCTTGAGATGCCCAAATCAGTGTTACAATGTGCTATATATAGAAACCAATACAAAACAATGGTGCGTACAAGAATAGAGATAAGATTCTTTTGCTCAGAATGAAAGAGAACACGAATACAACTAAACTGAATTAATAGAATAGTTTATTCCTTTTGAGTAGCTCCAATATTGCCAGCGTCATGTGTCCTGAAATGGACACTGACAAGTAGAATGTATTGTCGATCTTGCTTATATTAAATTTATAGAACTAATGGTGCTCTACTCAAATATAGCTCATCGAAATTGAAGGCGAGAAGTATAAAGTTTCACTTATAATAACATAGAACTGATAATATATCTAGGTTAACGGAACTTCTAGCTTAACATCTCTTGGAAAGTATTCCAAATCTGTGAAACATAAACATCCACAATGCTCACTGTAAACCAATTTAGAAAGAGATTTTCAAACTGATCTGACAGAAAATTCTCTTTGTGCAAGAAAATAGCATAAAACTGAAGCAACTCGTGTTAGCAATGGAAACTACGTTCATTAAATATCTCCCATAAAGAAAAGCCATAATTCTCAAATTTTCCACAAAATATCATCATCACCGTAAAACGATGTAACGCATATCACGGATAAAATCATGAGATAAGATAAAAGTACTCCTACGAGAAGAGTAAAAAAATAATAAATGGAAACTGTTAAATATCTACGACAGCCCTAAGTTTTACTACCGATTGTCAATGTCATTATATATTACAGGATAGAGCCATTGCTTCAAGAAAATTACTCACTTAATACCTGTATCAAATACACTGTGGTTATATACCAATATATGGGTTATGCATAAGACTGTATGCGGAGTTATATCCCTTTCGATGTTCATGTCCGTCAGTAAAATTGCAGGTACTTACCTCAATGTGCTATTCTACTCATAATTTTCTTTACATTTTTCAATAAAGATTTCTGCCTCAAATAATTTTGATAGACAGAAATAAATGATCCTTAATAAGTCCCACTGAATGTGAAGCTATTTACTTCTATCGTGATTTCGAACTACTCGCTGTGCCTAATTTCATACCAAGACTAAATTGCTGAAAATAATACGTTGGTGTTATCAAGCAACCTATTGTAACAAATTAAACTTTCTTATTACACACACAAGCACACACACACACACACACACACACACACACACACACACACACACACACACACACACACACACACACACACACACACACACACACACACACACGCACACACACACACACACACATGTAAGTATTGCTGAACACATTAAAGTAACGAGTCCTCATTGCATAAAGTTACATGGCTGCAGAACACGTCTACATAATCACATGTAAGGAACCAATATGAACCGAAATTAAATAAGTTTCTAAATAGGTGGAAATATCTAAGATATCACTGAGCGTCGGTTTCTAGAATTCCGAAATCGGAGAAGGAAGTACCCCAACATAACAAGGAGCGATCCATGTCTGTCTTTATTTCTGACTGTCTGTCTGTCTGTCTGCATGTATGTGTGTGTGTTTGTAAGTATGGATGTATGTATGTTTGTGTGTCATTGTTTAGTTTTATTTCAATATTTCTCGCCAATAGAGAAAGAGCTGGTTTCTAAGCTAGATTCAAGGCTCTTTCATTGGTATTTCAGCATTAACAACAGGGTATTTTGTACGTATGTATGTATATGTGCAGATTTTTATGCTTTGCTTTATGTATGTATACTCATGCATATAGTTGCATCTCTAGACATACTCATATATAGTTAAGTGATGAACTTCTCGAAAGTTTTACAGATTTTTAGTTCCAGTGATGGATTAGATCTGTAGACTTCGGATTATCTTTCTCCTTTCTGGTTTTGAAAGGCCTAATTTCTTAACATTGGTATTTATGCAGTGTATTACATGTATGTATGTATGTATATATGTATGTATGTATGTATGTATGTATGTAAGTGTGTTTGTATGTATGTTTTGTGTGTTTGTGTATGTATGTATGATAGTGTCTCCATATCTAAGTCTCATTGTGTTGTTGTGTGTGTAGCTTTGGTGTGTCGACGCCCCCAGGCGAAGAAGTAGTATCTCCCAAGACAAAAAAATAGAGGTAGTCTGGCCGTGGTAGGTGTGTTGAGTAGCAGTCGAGTAGCAATTGTGTACCGGCTGAGTAGAGATCATCCGAAGGTGCTAGATAGCAGTAGCTTGAGACATAACAAGTTTGAACTAACATGAACTCCAGTATTATGTCACTGATAGTTGAGAATCGTGACACAGAAAATATATTGATTTATTTCTATTACGTAGAATTCTATTACGTAAAATTGCACCATGAATTGTAATCTGACGTGTTTGTGATATAGTACGATTAATACTACAGTTAAAAATAGTATTAAATGTTATTAATTATATCATAGTTATCTGTAACTTGCTAAGAATGAATAGGACATGCAATGGCGTTTTCAATAACGGTGTTATTTAAACATTGTCCTAGGATCTGCCCAGTTTAATCAAACCAGGGACTATATCATTGCAAAGCGAACACTCCAGTTGCAAATCTATAAAAGTACACATATCAGAAAGTGGATTTTAACAAATGGCATGAGTCATTATGTTCTGTTCTCTATTAGTTCACTAACTGAAATAATCAACCGCCTGGTTCCAGCATCATGAAACACTATGGTATGTATATTCTGTTAGGGTAGCGCAAACGATTCACATGTAAATTCGGTAATGTCCCTTTTTGCCCTGAAAATATTTCACTCAGAATCTTAAAAAAGACAAAATTATTTTATCATATATATTTTGTAATTTGTATTAAGCGTAAATGGAAACGATTATACGCAATGCTAATTAATCAAGAATTAATTTTTATCCATTATATCCGTCCATTTACTTACTTAATAATATTTCATATATATATATATATATATATATATATATATATATATATA
>NC_068992.1:18550486-18557902 GCF_001194135.2 Octopus bimaculoides
TCTCTCTCTCGCTCTCCTCTCTCTCTCGCTCTCCTCTCTCTTCCTCTCTTGCTCTCCACACTGTGTGTGTGTTTGTATATATATATATATATATATATATATATATAGACGTCTGTTTGCGCATTCAAGAATGAAGATGACACGCGATCCGATATACATAGCAATTCGTATAGACATTCCTGATAACAATGAGGGCTCGTGCGGAGGAAAAAGTGACAGTAAACTCATATGTTGCTATTTACACGTTTCATGCCTATATGTGTGTATATTTGTATATGATGTGTCTGTTTGTATGTGTTTGTATGTATTTATATGTCCGTCTGTCTTTATATATAGTTACACATCTGTATGTATCCCTCTATCTATCTATCTATCTATCTATCTATCTATCTATCTATCTATCTATCTATCTATCTATCTAATTATCTATCTATCTATCTATCTATATGCTCACTCACACACACACATACACACATACACACGCACCAGACAACACACACGTGCACACACCACGTGCACGCATATGTGTGTATAAAGACATATTTAGATAAATTTCATATGTATACGCATACATACAGATGCTCATGTATGTATATACATTCATAGATACACATGTGCGTTTATATATATATATATATATATATATATATATGTTTGTGTGTGTGTGTGTGTGTGTGTGTGTGTGTATGGATGTCTGTATACATATATATGCATATATGAAATCGATATTATTGCTTGGAAGAAATGTTCCTATGATGATATATTCTTTCATTATTTTACTTGTTTAAATCATATGATTGTGGCCATACTGGAGCACCGCCTTTAGTCGAACAAATCCACCTCAGGACTTATTCTTTGGAAGTCTAGAACATATTCTATAGGTCTATTTCGCCGAATCGTGAAGTTACAGGGACTTAAATACAGCAGCATCAGTTGTCAAGCGAATGTGGGGATGACGAATAAGGACTCACGCACACACACACACACACACACACACACACACACACACACACACACACACACACACACACACACACACACACACACACACATATATATATATATACATATATATATAACAGGCTTCTTTCAGTTTCCGTCTACCAGATTTACTCACAAGGCGTTGGTAGGCTGGAGGTTATAGTAGAAGATAGTTGCCCAAAGTGCCACACAGTGGGACTGAACCCGGACCCATGTGGTTGGGAAGCAAACTTCTTATAACGTAAAATATAGAGCGTCTGTAAATTGTAAACGATCAGTAGTTCAGCAACAGTATTAACTTCAAATTTTGGTACAAAGCTACCAAATTCGGGTTGGGGGTGAGGATCGATTATATCGATCCTAGTACCTCACTGTTTCTTATTTCATTCCCACCGAAAGGATAAAATGTAAAGTCGACCTCGGTGGAATTTCCACTGAGAATGTAAAGACGGAGAAAATGCCACGTGCATTTTGCGTACGCCTGCCAGCTCGATGCCTTGAAAATTCCTGTGCCACTTCATGGAAACTTAAACTCACGTATACACTTTCAAGATGCGAGGTGTCTCCCCCAAGGCCTAGATATTGGTGTCTAATTTTGCGAGTTTCTATGACGTATATATTTGGAAAACCATCAAATTTGCTTACTCTTTTAACTTACAAGATTTAAAACGCAATTTTAAATATTACTGAAAGTAGAAAATAATTTATTCTTTCCTTGCTTTACAATCAAATTTGCTTATATTAGTAAAATATTAGAAATTATTAAATTTAAATTGAGCTGTTAGTTTTTATAGCATTTGAATTCATTTCACATTTTGTAAAAGTTAGTCTGATTCCTACAGCGTAATATTTGAATATTTTAGAAGTATAAACAAATTTAAACGTGGTACAATGCTAGACTCATTTATTTTCTATCTTCCATTATATATGAAAACGTTTAGTAAGTAATCCATGGTATATTTCACTTGTTTCAGTCGTTTATACTGCGGTCATGCTGGGGCACCGCCTTCAGGAATTCTGGTCCACCGATTCGGCCCAAGTACGTGTTTTTCTCTCTAAGTCTGGTATTTAGTCTATCTCTCTCATTTACGAAACCGCTAACTTACCCGGAGATAAACACACCAACACACGTTGTCAGGTGGTGTTGTGGACAAACACAAACCCAAAGACACACACACACACACACACACACACACACACACACACACACAGAGGATAGATTTCTTTCAGCTTCCGTCTAACCAAATCCACTCACAAGACTTTTGTCGTCCCAAGGCCCAAGTTGCCATGTGGTTTGGAAGCAAATTTCTTACCAGCCATACCTGTGCCTATGAATTTCAAAATAAGGAATTTTAACAATGGGCAGTGAACCAATATATATGTTTTCTATATACGAGAACAATTTCAACATTCCAGACACTGATGGCCCGGACCTCTTTTAATCCCGACAGATGTACTAGCAGGAAGTCAAATTCCTGAGATTGCCTCTTGGAAGATGATACAGAATAGAACCTTCCCTTGGAATAGGCTTCTGCATCGTTACAGTCTGATAACTTACGACAGAAGTCATACACTATGAGGCAGAGTAAGAAAAATAGTCAGAACCATCTACAACCAAGCACTTTTTCTCACTGAATATACTGAAATTCTTTAACTGGGTAAACTCTTGAATAGTGTGAACTGACAGGCTCTGATAAAAACAGAGCCTCAACTGTCGGTCGAGCAAATGTACAGAAATCTGGTTAAAGCATTTAACATTATGACGTGTATATCAAGCAAAAGGAAAAGCTATTGGTTTCAAAGTTATATAAGATTTCCCTTCATACATCTGATGATACCGCAAAAATGTCTTGTGATCAAAATAATTTTAATAAAAACTCGTTCACTCAAGCAAACAATAATTGTTGTGGCGTCATGTATAAATGCTTCTGCTTTGTTCATAAATGAAAAGATTGTACACTTCTTAAGCTGTCGATCTTTCACACATTGACAGTCATGTGTGTAATACTGCTAAAGCATTTAACGGTTAGAAGTTCTGAAGCCAACAAAGCTAAACTCATGGGATGAGTGCATAATGTCTCACAGAATTGTATCTGAGGTGCCTCTTCGTATTTTACGAATCTTCCTAACAGGGCAATCTCTGACAGTTTTTGCAAAGAGCATTTGTGAACATGCTTGGAAATATCCTATATTTAGAGCCAAGAGAACAAAAGGGCATCGTCTTTTATCTACACCCTTCTTTTATCGTGTATATCATGATAAAACACAATAGTTTTTATGATAGGAAGGCGAATAACAAAGCAATTATCTAGTGTACGGTGAATATATATTACACAAATGGCAATAATTTGCTGCATATAATGTTTTCAGTTTCGAAGACAACGCCCTTTTTGCGCAACTCTGTAAGATTCTCTTATAAATATTCATATGTGAAAATATGGGCCTTTGTAAAATTTAAGTCTCTTAGAATATCTAACGGACGCATTCTTTGGTTTTCCGTAACTCAAAAGAAAGTAGAAAGAAGATTATTAATGACTTTTCTTACGAAAATTTGGATTCTTAAACATGGCCTTAAATGTCAACTAGATTATTCTAGCTACATGCGGAGATCAAAAATCAAAGAGATATAACTGCTTCAGCACCATAGTAACGTCACAATGAAAATCTCCAAGGCTATGATCCATTTTATGTTTAACTACTGATTTTGTGTATTGTGTAAATGTAAACACATTAACACTGAAGATCTCGGAAACTTGTCTTTCAAATGAAACAACATGAGTGATGATGCAATATTAAAGGCAAGTCTTTGTTATAGACAATCATAATTCTTCACTCCGGTGTTAAATATTCAGTGGCTATTATACGTACAAAGTTTACTTGGGAAATTTCTCAAAATATTGAGAAGTTCCACTTCCCTAATGTTTTAAAAAATAATTGCCTAAGCTTCGTAAGCTTTGTATTAAGTAGAAAACATTATGAAAGCAGAAGAATGCCAACAATGACTGAATACGAAGGAAATGCGCAACATTTAAGGAGTGCATAAAATGCTTGTAATAATTCCTGTAATAATCGTATATGCTTGTACAAGTATATATATATATGTATAACTTCATAAATACAAAGACATAAATCTATATATACATAACTACACGACTTAAACGGCGTTAACAAGAATACTTATGGAAATTCCGAGTAGCTCCCGAGTTAGTTATCAACATGAGGCGTAAGCGATTACCTATCTAGCAAAACGCACACATACACACACATATATAATGACACTGGCAGTGGTACGCCGTCGCTTGCGACGTCGAGTGTTCAAGTTGTTCCGATCAACGAAGCAGCTTGTTTGTGAAACTAACGTGCAAGTGGCTGAGCACTCCACTGACACGCGTACTCTTATCATAGTCCTTGGGGAGATTCTGTGTGATAGAATGCGACAAGGCGGCGAGCTGACAGAATCGTTAGCACGCTGGGCGAAATGCTTAGCAGTATTTCGTCTGCCGCTACGTTCTGAGTTCAAATTCCGCCGAGGTCGACTTTGCCTTTCATCCTTTCGGGGTCGATTAAATAAGTACCAGTTACGCACTGGGGTCGATATAATTGACTTAATCCGTTTGTCTGTCCTTGTTTGTCCCCTCTGTGTGTAGCCCCTTGTGGGGAGTAAAGAAATAAGAATGCGACAAGGCTGGCCCTTTTAATTACAGATACATCTCGTTTTTGCCGGACGAGTGAACTGGAACAACGTGAAATAGAGGGTCTTGCTTCGGCAAGTGTATCCTACTATAGTTTCAGGCCTATCAAGGCCTTGAGAGTGGATTTGGTAGAGGGAAACCGAAAGAAGCCGGTGCTATATATGTATATGTGTGTGTGTTAGTGTGTGCGTGTGTGTGTATTTATGTGAGTTTGTGCCTTTGTGTTTGTCGCCCCGACCATCGCTTGACAAATGGTGTTGTTGTGTTTACATCCCCGTAACCTAGCAGTTTGGCGATACAATAAATACTAGGCTTATAAAGAATAGGTCCCGGGTTCGACTTGTTCGTCTAAAAAACCCTTTAAGGCGGTGCTCCAGCATGGCTGCAGTCAAATGAATGAAACAAAGAAAAGAATAAAAGAATGTGTGTATGTATAAGAGTGTGCACGTATGTGTATATTCTTTTAGTTGTTTCAGTCAGTTGAGTACACCCATGCTGGAGCACCGCCGTTAATGAAAAAATCGACGCCAGGGTTTATTCTTTGTTAGCCTAGTACTTATTCTTTCGGTCTCTTTTACGGAAACGGACGTAAACGCACCAACATTGGTTGTCAAGCAGGGTAAACGCACACACACACACACACACATATATATATATATATATATATATATATATATATAGACCACGAGCTTATTTCAGTTTCCGTTTACTAAATCCACTTACAAGTCTTTGGTCGGTCCGAGGCTATAGTAGAAGACATTTGCAAAACGTGCCACACAGTGGGACTGAACCCAGGACCGTGTGATTGGGAAGTAAACTACTTACCACACAGCCATTCCTGCGCCTAAAAAGAGTTTGGCCTCGATGTGGTTTTGTTCAATTTTCACGCACTCATAGAATACTTATTCTTAGTGATCAGATTTTATACCTTAGACGCTGTTATTTTCTCCGCTTCATCAGCGCAATCTCGTATTCTACTCGAAAATTTCCTTATACAAAAATTTATTATTACTGCGCAGATATTTTGGCGAGTGAAAACACCAAAAGACGAGTAGCGATGAAAGGAAGTTCCATCTTCAAATATATCCTATGTATTAGCTTATTTTTATGACTCGTTTGCAAATTCAAATGTATACGTGTTTACATATGTGTGCAAGTATTATGTATATACTGACATTTATGTATAATATTATACTCACATACATATGCATACGTGTGTGTATATACACATATGTATATTTGCGTATAGATATAAGGATATATCGGTTGATATATGTATGCCAATATATATATATATTGTGCTTACACTTATCAAGTATTACCTCTAAAATTTGCTATATATATATATATATATATATATATGTGTGTGTGTGTGGGTGTGTGTATGTGTGTGTGTGTGCGTGTATGTGGGTATGTGTGTGTGTGTGTATGTGCGTGTATGCGTGATTTTATATATATATGTGTGTTTGTATATGTATGTATATGCATATACATATATATATATAAACACACATACATACGCATAGACACACACTCTCTCTCACACGTACACGAACACAGGCATATATTCATATGTGTGTGTGTCTGCTTTCATGTGTGTGTATTTACGTTCTAGCTTGCCTATCTATGTCTTTAAAATTTTATATTCACTTTTTCACTGCTTTCGTCTGGAAATTACCATCAGGTAAAGACATCGAGACAGAACAAGAGGAACGGACTTCTACAAGTGGAAAATTAGGAAACGAATGAGGATAAGGAGCAAACGGACTTGGAATTTGCTAATTACTTTGGTTCTCTTTTCATCATGCAACTATGTGGTTCGTATAATTTATTGCTACTTTTGAAAGCAGCTTTAGAAAAGCTATAAATCTTTATATTTGATGACATACTGAATTTAAATATCTCTTCACCTCAGTACTCTTAAATCTTTCCTCAGTCAAATACAAGGAATTGTAAGAGCATTAGTATTGTGTTATATTTTCTTATATCTTTGTCGTGTATTAATTCATGATTAATGTGAATCGGACGCATATATGCATATAACACAAACACATACCAGCACTAAATCATTTCCACACGAACACGAACACTTATAGACACAAACACACGCATACACTCTCACATACTCACACACTCAGGAATACACACACGCTCACAAACACAGACACACACGCACGCATATGTGATTCTGCGTGTGTGGTGACAAATTGAGAAGTCTATGGATTTCATAACATTATGGTAAAACTTCCATAATGCATCGATTCACCATTTGTAATATTGTAGTTATATATAAATTAAAATATATCATTTTATATTCTCAGTAATCCAGTGGGTTTATCGGAACAACATTTCAAAGGTGATGACACCTACACACATCATCGATTGATATCCATCTCTCAATCACTCCCTCAGCTGCCCTCTAAATCTCTAAATCTGAGTGTGTGTGTGTGTGTGTGTGTCTCTCTTTCTTTCTTTGTTTCTTTGTTTCTTTCTTTCTCTCTCGCTCTCTGTCCCTCTCTCACACATACACACACACACACACACACACACACACACACACACACACACACACACACACACACACACACACACACACACACACACACACACAAAACAAGCAAACAACACACTGCAATATACATACATGCGTATATACTTGTGTACCAATATGCACATGTGTACGTGTGTGTGAGTGCGTGTTTGTTTGTGTGTGTATATATATATGTATATATGTATATATATA
>NC_068992.1:18557937-18559247 GCF_001194135.2 Octopus bimaculoides
ATATATATATATATATATACATATATATATATATATATATATACATGTGTGTGTAGGTATATATGTATTTATATGTGCGGGTGTATAGATATGTATGTGTGCACACGCACATATATGTGTATATATATATACATATATAAATCTAGTTGTATATTATCTATCTTTATATATACATGTGTATGTATATGTGTTTGCTTATGTGCGTATGTATGCATGTATATAACATCTTTATACGAAAACAAAGGGGAGTAGAGGTGATTTCAAGAACTGCAAAGGAATATCTTTTCTGCGCTTTTACGGACATTCTTGATCTAGCAGATATAAACACATTGCTGAGATTCAAAGGACGGGTACACCGTTAGTTTTGGCGCAGTTTTAGGTCAGAAAGATTCGCTATTGTAATAATATTAATTCCAAACCTACACAAAAAACTTACTGACACCAAAAGCAACCACTCAACATAGCTTTGTTTGTCTCCAGGAAGTCATTCGACCTTGTGGTAGAGACGGCGTCTCGACATCCTTGTCAGGAGTGGATGCTCTCCTAGTTACACACGATTACCCTATCATTTGACACAGGTATGGAAAGTATCATTCTGTTTGATAGCTTTTCTTTGAAACCATTCAGCATTCGTAGTGGAGTAAAGTAGGCTTGTGTGTCTAACTGCAGCCTGTTTGGCGTCTTTTTCACTGTCGTGCTGAAGCAAGCAATTGAAACATCAATAAACTGTATTGTCACGTAGGATCAGGCTTAAATCTGTTCAAACTTGTCCTGAGTTAAATCGAATACCAAAGTACGCCAAGTACTCACAAATGACAAGTTGTTTACGGAAGATATGATGTCTGATATACACTTACAGGAGCGACTATATCGTCCTTGAAATGTCTGAAAAGAACTGTTCAGGTTATCGGCTAAACTATGAGTCTATGAAAGACAGAAGCGTTAGGCCAAGGTGATGAACGTTCGCCTACCGCTGCTATCAACAACTCTCTTCTGGAAGTAAAGCACAATTTCACACACTCCACGTCCACCACCATTGAAATCTCAATCAAAAGTCTGATATCAAAAGTCGTATTGGAAAGGCAGTCCCGACAACTGCTCCGCTGACAAGATATGAGAATACCAATAAGGTAATTTGTCAGACAGAACTTGTGTCCTCAGCATACTTCTTTATAGCAGTGACACCTAATTCAGCCAACCCCGACGTTTTATCGCCTTCCACTTACGCAGCTTGAGACGAGCCCTGGACATCAAATGAATTCGTCGAGTTAGCAATGATGAGGTACTGTCTAACACCGAGTTATATATAT
>NC_068992.1:18559382-18571907 GCF_001194135.2 Octopus bimaculoides
TATATATATATATATATATATATATATATATATATATATACATATATATACACACATACACTGACACACACACACACACTCACACACACACACACACACACACATATATACATGCACATGGGTGTGTGATTACCTTAATATAACGCATGTCTTATTTCATATTCTCACTAGGTTCTTTTTCCCACCTCTGTGTACCCATAATCTCCATATTATTGATTATCCTTTGGCTAGGCATCAAGTCAACTTATACGGGAGAGAGATATATCCAATAAACATGGTAGCAACGTTTGCATCGACTTGAACTCCGTCCTCCATTTTATCAATACCGAATCGGTATCATGTAAAGGCCGGTTAGATTTGAATCTCGAATATAACCGCAGATCTCTAATATTTTATAGTGCAGTGTTAAATGTAAATCTCAAACGGTTTTATAACCAAATATCTTCTTATGAACTCTAGTGATTTCCGCTGTAGCTCCAAGGACACGTATAACTTTAGACGAGGATTGGGTATGATCGATTAAATTTTCGATTAAATCTCTATCAGTACTAGCCTTGCACTTATTTTATCTACTTCAGAAAGGTATATATAAATTTAATGCGTAAAGAGGGGGGAAAAAGAGAGAGAGAACAAAATACAGACCGAATATCAGTAAAGATCTGAACTGGTTTCGCAACGTAACATTCTTATGAGTACTGAGTGTCGTAATGATAATAATAATAATAATAATAATAATAATAATAATAATAATAATAATAATAATAATAATAATTATAATAATAATAATAATAATAATAATAATTTCTGCAATTTCTGACAAGCACACAGTGAAGAAATCTGGAGGCCGGTGATGGTTCCCATTCTTTACATTTTTCAATGGAGACAAAATTAACTGAAATGATGTCCACTTTTACTTGAAGAACTGGATAATCTGAGATGCATTGCATAAAACTTTCTTGCAATCCATTTTACTGGTACAAATACCCGCTAGATATAAAAGTGATACAAATCTTAGAAGGAAACTAGTTGGTTCAACAACTAATGGGGAGTACATTTTGAAAACTTGCTCGGTCTTTTATGTGAATTCAACAAAAGATATTTGGTCAATATAACAGAAAAGACGAACAATGAAGAATCTTATCTGCACTAACCAACATCATACCACACGATATACAATTTCGTTTTCGACTTTCCACCGACACGATTGGTGAGACTTTGAGTTTTCGGAAGTTACGAGGCAGTGACAGACAAATGTGTAGAAAAATGGCGTATACCCACACAGGCACATACACACACTCACACACACACACATACACACCACACAGAGAGAGGTACTTAGATACACACGCACGCATACATACCTACGTATCCACACACATACACACACAAACACAGACACATAAATATACACGCGCGCATACACGTGCACGTATACACACACATACACACGCATTCACACACACACACACACACAAAGACAGACACATACATACCCGAGCACGCACACACATACACATAAACACACACACGCATATACACACACGCACAAACTCACACATACATACGCACGCATACATACGCCCGCATACATCCACACGTAAACACACACACCCATATGTGTGTGTGTGTATGCATGTGAATATCACGGGCTTCATTCATTTCACACCTGCCAAATTGTATTTATAATGGATTAGTCGCTGTAAGCTTACGACATAAACCCTTTCACCCAAGATATGCACATCGACATTGGTGGTTGTGAAAGAAACTAGTCAATCACAGTCGTGCTAGCGTCAAATACCAGATGAAATCTATGACTACATAAACCTTGCCTTAATAAAAAGTAAACACGGGGTGACTTAAAATTAATAGTAGAGTAAATAAAATATATACATGAAATATCGAAGAATTAGATTTCGATTTCGCATTTCTGTTTGAATTCCTAAGTTTCTCTTATATAGCAGTTACAGACCGTTACAACGCCCAGCCATTCTCTCTACTTACTCTCTTTCCACAACATACACACATGCATTCATATATACATATATACATAACACCATACATACATACATACATACATACATACATACATACATGCATACATACATACATACATACATACATACATACATACATACATACATACATGCATGCATGGATACGTTAATCTTGAGAATTTAGGCTTCTCAAATCCAGAAAGGAGAAAGCTAATTCGAAGACTATAGATCCAATCCATCACTGGAGCTATAAAAAATCTAAAATACTTTCCAGAAGTTTATCATTTAAATATATATCACCATGTTTAGATATGCAACTATATGCATGAGAATACATACATAAAGCATACAAATCTGCACATACATACATACATACATATATATATATATATATACATACATACATACATACATACATACATGCATGCATGCATACATACATACATACATACATACAAATAAACAAAAATACTCTGTTGTTGATGTTGAAATTCCAATGAAGGAACCTTGGATCTAGGTTAGAAACCGGTTCTTTCTCTGTTGGCAAGAAATCTTGAAATAAACTGAATAATGACATACATACCCTAAAAACATGTAGTCAAGTCAAATTACATATGCGTAAGCGGCTACCTATCGTATAATGCTTTCTAATTATCGAGTTACCCTTTTAACATACACTGATTTCTTCTGTTATCTCAAGGCTTTGGAACTGGAAATCGATAAAAAAAATATATCTACTATATTTGCTAGCACACGATGTAGGTAAAACGTAAACATGATTTTCCTTCACTACAATAAAATACAGATTAATTTCACATACAACAGAGTGAATGGTAAAGATGGTGTCTGTCTGAATGTATTCACTTCCACTACTGTAAGATCTGTGCTCAAATTACAGCAGTTTGGTCGTCGACATTCACTCCTCTACGTTGATAAAATAAGAAACCAGTAATCTACTGATATTGATTCAGTCAATTATCCTCCTTTCCTTGAAAACAAATGGCTTTATGCCTAGTCAAAAGAAATCTATAATTAATTAGAGTTTGTTTTATAAAATAAAACGAAAATAAGAGAAAAACTGCAACTGTTTATCTATCAACACCGTAGAGATAAACTAAATAAATATACTTTTTCTCACTAACTTTGGCTTTCGGGTTTCGTGTGCGTGTGGCTTTCACACCTAATTTAATACATTTAATCGTAGCGATTCAATTTACTTAGCCTATCAATTTTACCTGACGCTTTTAGATACGAAATAAACCTGATAAGCAAAGAAGTCTTAGCGAGATTTTAGACTAAAAATATTTGTAAACTCATGCAATGTAATCGAACTTTAAAATACCTTCGTTTATTTATGCCAAATCAATTTCTTCATAAAAATAGATACGTGTAAATCTACCACATTGCATTTCGCATAAGATGCATTAGTATACGATATCAGCTTCATCAGTCGTGTGCAAAGCACTGATAGTTTGATTTCTGTTTGCCAGAAAAAGTATTAGTTGGCGATCATTCTTTCGGTAAACGTCCTCTATCTAGCTCTTTGTGTGCCAATATCGATATCTTGCTTTGGTGCATCGGTTGCAAACAGTTTAAATACTTTTCTCTCTCCCTCTTCTTCTCATCTTTCCTAATTCAATTACCATTTTCAATTCAGTTTTCAATATTGTTTTAAAGAAATGTATAAAAATAATCATAGGCGCAGGCGTTGCTGTGTAGTTAGAAGATGGCTTCCCAGCCACATGGTTCCGGGTTCTGTCCCATTGCAAGCGTCTTCTAATATAGCTTCGGGCCGATCATAACTTGTGAGGGGATTTGGTTGACGGAAACTGAAAAAAGGCCAGTCGTGCGATTTTCTTTCTCCGTCTTCCTTTTCTTTCGGACTTTCCTCTATTTCTGAAGAAGAGCTTTGCTCGAAACATAAAACCACCTTTCTTTCCTTCCCTGGGCGTCTGCTAATACATGTACTACGTGGTCACGTTGTTGTTTTTCTGTGTTTGTTCTTTTATTGTGCATCTTTGTGTCTGTGTTTGACCCCTACCACCGCTTGACAAACGGTGTTGGTGTGTTTACGTCCCCGTAACTTAGCGGTTTCGCAAAATGAACCGATAAAATTAGTACCAGGCTTCATAACACAAATAATTACTAAAGGCAATTCATTCCACTAAAACTTCCTCAAAGCGGTGCTTCAGCATAACCGTAGTCTAATGACTGAAACAAGTAAAAGATAAAAGATTGCTTACTTACGTCAGAAATACTTAGTTAGTAGCAAAATCGGCCTCCAGCATATGACTGGTATATTATGGGCACGCAAAACGGAAGTTGAAACCCGGTGGATTTGAAGTAACCTATGTAACATAATAGATAATATTGTTCTCAAAGTTTTTCACTCTATTAATTCTTCAATAAAAAGCAACAATAATGCAAAAACTCTGTAACAGCTATAATGTATATTGATTAAAGGATTATATCAAGATTCTCATATGTGAATATTTTGAATCTCTGTGATAAATATGTAAAAATAAAATATGTTGTACTTAACAAATCTTTGTGGCGTTAACAAAGTTTTCGACTTCTTTTAATACTTGAGATCTCACCAGTCTTAAAATTGTTGATAGTAGTTATCATGGAGAAGTTAAATGAATTCACCCAGTAGAATCTTTAAGAAACAAGAACAATGCATTTGAAACTAAATGATGATAAGTAGGAGAGATATATTAAGCGTCTCTCTCTGCACGAAACAGGCAGACTCCATTTCAGTTGTTCATTGCATTTGTAACAGTAATAATCATCCTAGTTCCTATCTGATGCAGATACCAACCTCTTTAACAGAGTAGTCAGTCAACTACTAACGACATTCCTCGTCATGTAGTGCCACACCTGATGCTACTTTACGAGTGTATTGACTTTTCTTTAAAGCGTGATACTTTCATTGTCTTAAATATCAGTATGGTGCCGAGTACACCGACTTCTAGTGATGTCGTCTGTATCCATAATCAGACGCCTGTTAAAATTCCTGGCTACTATAGCAATGAGTCGAGAGCTAAATGTACAAGATATTAAGAGAGAACAGCCTCATGAAACGAGCATTTGATTATAAATATTTCCGTATTTGGAAATTTAATCTGATCATATTAAACAGATGATGATCTCGAGTGAACAATACTCGATTCGGATAAACTGAAGACAACTATAAAGTAATGATAATCGACATTATATAGATTTGGAATTGATCTAAGAAATTCACTGAAGCCTGATTTATTAAGCACCATTGGCATAATGTATCGCAGGAGATATTTGGATGCTCATTTGGATAGATAAGCCAGGAAGTTCGTATGTTTGTGCCCTCCCAATATTATTGCATAGTTCAAACAACATGTGCACCAGTAGCTTGATGAAGGTCTTAGGCTCTGCATTTAGGACAACGAAGGATCAGAGACTGCCATAATGATTAAGTGTCTTCCGGCCTATATAATTAGGAATGTTCCTATCTTCAACAAACCTACTCTCTATCTCTTTCTCGTTTCTTTCTTCTTTCTATCTTTCTCCCTCCCCCTATCTATATACACATATCCTTAAAAAGTAGTATCACGGTGTTATAAAATACCAAATGAGGTGGCATAAATATACACGAGAATATGTATTTTCATATTACCGTCAAAAAATGACGAAGCGACCATCTTCTGCCTATGCTTATCCGAACAGACAGAAACTTCCACTTTACAAGGCCGGATGTTTTTGCCAAGGTCTTAGAAAAGAAATATTTGCTAAAGGAAATATCGGTTTCAGCAAACGTTAACATATCTCTCAGAGAATTTGAGAATTCAAATGCAATGATCGTGAAACAGAGATAAGCAGTGTGGCCTCACTGTAAACAGAAGAAATTCGTATAACATTAGGAGCCTCGGGACAGATGACAAATGTATACTTAAACCCATATACACAAAGCAGACAATATAGTACTATTGGGTTCTAAACATGTCACGTAGAGTACTTTGAAATAAATCGATCTTCTACAATCGAAAGAGAACCTCATTCATACTAATGGTCTATTGAACTGTGTTCGATAATGCAGGGAAACGTGCAATTAATTTACAGTGTAATTAATTTACAGATTCCGCCTCAAAACAAAAACAAAAGAAAGATTAGAAGCAAAGTGAATAAGGGCGGAATTCGAGCCCAGAATGTGAAGATGCATGAAATGACGGCAATGATTTAATCCAACTGCAAACACTTCTGGCAGCTCGCTGTTTTAATGAAAACGTAAGGAACGTCAGATACTTAACTTATCAACCCCGAAGGGATGTAAGGTAAAGTTGATCTCGGCAGAATTTGAATTCAGAACGCAAAGAGCAGGGAGAAGTTCCACGGATCATTTAGTCCGAGATACAAACGATTCTGCCAGCTCCCCACTCAACTACTACTTTTTAAATTTATTAAATCGAACCCAGTGTTCAATTGGTTGCTATTTTATCGACACCGAAATGGAAAATCGGTTTCGAACTCGGCCGGATATGAAGGGGTGGAACACATTCTTCAAAGAATTGTGACGAATGTTTTTACCATTCTCTCAGGTTGTTATCCTTATAATATTGATGGTGATGATGATAATAATAATAATAATAATAATAATAATAATAATAATAATAATAATAATAATAATAATAATAATAACAATAATGATAATAGTTGTAGTAGTAGAAGTAGTAATAGTAATGATGATGATGATGATAATAATAATAATAATAATAATAATAATAATAATAATAATAATAATAATAATAATAATGATAATAATAATACAGGAAATCCAAAAATGGCAGAAATTTTTAAAAAACTAGTGCTCATGGGAACTGGCCATATCCGACGTAAAATTCTGTCTATGTAATCTCAAATTTTAAAACAAACACATAATAATTTTCTTATGTTTTCATAAGCATTCTCTTGAACAATACTTTGTGCAAAACCAAATATATGACAACCTAGTCCTAACTCCAGCTTGAACTTCCAGCTTGAGGTCTTTGGGTGAAACTTTGAGTCAACTTGTACAAATACAAAGCAAAAGCCAAACATATAATGATAATGATAACAATAATAATAATAATAATAATAATAATAATAATAATAATAATAATAATAATAATAATAATAATAATAATGATAATAATAATCCTTTCTAATACAGGCATAAGGCTTGAGATTTTGGCAGACGTCGACCTCGAAACGATGAAAGACAAAAATGACGACTTTGAACTCAAAACGTAAATCCGCCGGAAATGTTGCTAAAGATTTTGCCGGCGTGCCTAATGATTCTGGCAGATCGCAACTTTGATAACAAGTAATCATCAATTTCGACGACAACAAAAACAACAACAGTAATAATCTTTCTACTATAGGCACAAGACCTAGAATTTATGAAGAGGGTGGATAGTCGATTACATCGACCCCAGTACTTGTCTGGTACTTAATTCATCGACCCCGAAAGGATGAAAGGTTAAGTCGACCTCGGCGGAACTTGAACTCAGAACATACCAACGAGATAAATACCGCTAAGAATTTTGTCAGCGTGCTAACGATTCTGGCAGATCGCAACTTTAATATCAAGTACAACATCAATTTCGACAACAATAACAAGAACAGCAGTACCGATAATAATAATATCATAGATATTATTCAAGCAACAGGCACACTGGAAGATCAGTACAGACACACTAGAAAATCAAAGTAATTAGATATTGGCAGGCTATTGACGCAAGAATCACCAGGAAACGAAGTGCTCCCTTACGACAAGCGACCATATATGTTGCAAAGAATCAGAGATGTCATCCCAAAATACTTATATAGAGATAGATTTCATCAATATATGTGTTGTGTCGACGCCCCCCAAGGGAAGAAGTAGGATCGCCTAAGACATATACATAGAGGGAGTCTAGCCGTGGTAAAGGAGTTGAGTAGCTGACGAGGAGCAGTCGAGTAGCGGTTGAGTAGAGATCATCCGATGGTGCTAGATAGCAGTAGCTGGAGACAACAATATGGAAGCGAAAAGAGAAACAATCCATGTACTGATAAGTGCTTGCGAATGATTAAGACAAATTTCTAACCTAACACTTTACTTGTCCATTTTCAAAGCCTACATGAAATATAGTGCAGATATTTCGTACCAATTTACATACTCAGCTTCCCTACAGTGACGCAGAGCTATTGAGTTAAAACGTGCCACAGAATTAAATATAAATATGTTTCCTTTTATTGTATTGAAAAAAGAAAGGGTGAAATTGTAATGATAAACTACTTTCTATAACTGGTTACTGATGCAAAACGTTGATGGGAAAAATTTATTATCCGGAGGTTCATATAATATATACTGAGTGATAAACAAAAAATAGAAATCTGTTGAGGAATGTGTTTGCTGGAACAAAAAGAGCAAAAATTCAATAAAAAAACCGTAATCTATATTAATGTGAGGCGATGCAAAGAAAAATACTTTCGTTCCAGACAGAACTTATTGCCGTTGGCCATCATTCATTTATGAAATGCTCTTCAATATGTGGTAACCTGATATTTTTTTAACATTTTCGAATTGTAATTTCTGTTCATTTTGTATTTATTTCAATACGAAAACAGTAAGTGTCTGCGGAGATGTAAAAGAATGAGTCTGAATTCCATAATACTAGTTATGTATTACAATAATGAGCCGAGGATAATGTTGTAGAACATGAATCATTTGACTGCTTATTAGAAGGATCAGATCAAAAATGTTCCAGAATAATTCATAATTAAATTAGGGGCAGACACAAAAGCACCCCACCACATATAATCATCTATTTGTAGTCACGTATTTTATTCACTTATCGGACTCTGGTCACTGGATCATTGTGTTGAATGGTTCCGTCGAAATCTACACTATCACTTCATATTAAGTTGGCCCGTAATCTGTCAGATCATTGTTGCCCGACCGGTAGATTGTAGGAATGTAAACCCCCAATATATTCAAAATGTGGTTGCAACCAGGAAAAAGAATCGCTACTGTCTGTCTGTTCTCCGAAGAAGGACTTCATCTGAAATTAAAATTTTTCACTCTCTACAGCAAGTTTATTGTACTATTTTTTGTCAATGTTACTAGATAACCGACGCCGACCAACAGCAGACATTTTCTACGCATGAGTATAAATATAAAATAAAAAATACAAAATGAATAACAATACAAGTTCAAATACGCACGCGCACACACGCACACATACACACACACATATACATATATCTTTATATACAAAGATAAACAGCAAACCGAACGAATTCTGTACACGGGTTTTTCGTAATTATGTAAGATAACACTTAGAAGATTTAAACTTTTTTTGTCGACATTTCAAAATATATAAATCGTAAACAAAAATTTGCACTAATATATAGCATTTGTCAAGATTATCGGAAAAAAAACACACGTTCACGCAATAAGGATGTGGAAAACGGAGACTAAGGAAAAATGGGATGGCGATTGGAAAGGAATGGAAAATATAGAGGGAACGTCAGTATTTAAAGGGTTGAGAAAAGACGAAATAAATAAGAGGAAGTAGAGGGGAGAATACAAGTAAATTAGTGACTTGGTAAATAAATACATGATAAAATAGATAGTATCTCTGAACGGTAGAGAATTAACAGAAAAAGAAAAAGTATTTGAAAAGGAAGAAAGATAGGGAAGAGGAACAAGAAGGCGAGGAGGAAAGGGCAAATATGAAATAGACATAATATAAGGAGAAAGGTGCGAGAAGCAAAATTAAAATATAAACAGTTAAAAACAATTTGGCACCTGATGAGGTGGCGGTGAGTTGGGACAAAAGAGAAAAAGGAAAATGGGCACTGAATATAATAATTCGTTCGTTTTATTGGCCACAAGGGTTAATATCAATTAAAAACATATAAGGACAAAGTTAGGACGAAGGTTACAAAAGGTTTTGTCCGAAAAGGTAGGAAAGTTCGTCTAAACAGAGGAAGAAAACGGAGAATAATGAACTAAACATAAAGAAAAAGCCAAGTAAAAATCACGCATTTAAGAAAGGTCAACTAGTTAAATCCATGTCAATTAGAGCGTGTCTGATCAAATTTGTCGTACGACTGAATACTAACAAAAGTAAACAAGGAAGTAAAGACTCGCACACGTGTTGCTCAGCATGGATACTTTCACAGAGAAATGTAGATAAATTCATATAGACATACAGGAACACGCATATTGAATCATGTCATTTGCAGAGTAACATAGAGGCTGAATAATTAATGCAAAATCGACTATAAATAGAGAGAAATGCAACAAAAGATGGGTTTTTTTTATAAAATGAAATAAGAAATAACGTACATAAATTGAAATAAAGTTAGAATGACGTGATGATGCGAAATGTTCATGTAATTGAATAAAAATGAGGCAGTATATTGCGCAATAATATTTGAAAATATGAATAAGAAAATTGCATTTAATTAGAATATAATATCACATTGAGAAGACAATATTAATGCAAATAACGACGTATTCAAGAGGTATATGTTAAATATATCAGTCCAAGTGTGTCTATGGTAAAAGTATTATGTATATCAAGATAAGGTGAATGGTTGTGCTTAGTGGAAGCGCTATTAACATGTGGAAAGCTTAACACTGCTATTAAGTGAAGAAGGAAAACGGATACAGCTTTTTAGAGTAGCGGAAGAAAACAGTTAAATGGTCTGGGAAGAGATATCCTGATTTTTCAACACGCCAATATAATAGCAGAATACGTTTAAATTCTTATATTTCTCTGTAAGCTACGCATTCTGAAATTAAAATTTATTCCATTCTAGATACGCACTATAGTGTGCGTAAAATATATTGCTAATATATATTGCTAAATTTATGATGAGTCATTAGGGGGTCCAAGTTTACCTGATTCTTCTCTGTAAATGGACAGTTCATCCCTGAGCTGGTCGACCGAATTAGTGAATATCGTCCGCCTACTCAAGATTGGTACGGTAGTGGTTGTCGAAGGTAACGTCAGAGGCTCGCTTACAGAACTTGATCATGAGATAATCAATGACACAGTTGAAGAGGTCGGGGGAGATCACGCAGTCATAACCGCCCTTGCTGTTGATAGGGAACCACTCAAGGTCACACCCGTTCTCCTGCACGCAGCATTCAACACTGCCATAGAGTTGGAAAAAGGTGGAGGGGCACTGAGGATCTTGAGAAATTTCCAGAGGAATGCGTGGTCGACCATTTACAAAGAAGAATCAGCGAAGCTTCGCTTTGAAGTGAGTCGGACTAAGATCAAGCTGAGGCATGTCGCAGATTGCCCGGATATTTCCCATTTCTATATTGACCAAAATGTTGCGGAGTTTTTCAGTTCCTTTATCTACCTAAGCTCCACAGTAACCATCGTTGGACACCTGACTCTGAGGATCAACCGTGAATGTGGTCTGGCCGCCGTGGTTATGTACTCTCTATGGAAATTCTCTGGCGCTACTATTCACTCTCACAGAAGAGGAAACTCTGTATCTTCAACACATCGGTCGTCTCCATTCTCCTTTATGGAGCAAAAACGTTACCTCTCTCGAAGATCCTGGCGAGGACGTTTGGCGGCTTCGATAGAAAAGCCCTCAGAAACAACGAGAACCTCAGATGGCACCATCAGAATTTCCAACCAATAACTGCATACGCTCACACATCAGCCCGTGGCCTTCTACCTCATAGCTATCCGTCGCTTGCGCTTGTAAGAACATATTCTCCGTCACCTGCTAGATCATCCTACCAGGGCTTTTCTCTCATTCGATGCGGCAGTAGTGTGCTGGTAGAAGATTCGTGGCAAACTCCGCGCTAGATGGCTGGACAAGATTAAGGAAGATTTCCAGAGACATGGCGTCATCCTGGAGGAAGCAGAGGTGCTGGTGTGGGACAGTCAGCAATGGAGAGCACTGGGGAACCTGGTTGGCCCTACGTATGATGATGTCTCTGGGACAACTAGGATGGGATGACCACAATTCCATCAAGCAAAAGCGTGAAGTAGCAGAAGCATTAATGAGTCAAATCTACAGCATAATCCACCCAACACAATAATAGACAAAATTAGGGAAAAATACCATAGCAACTAAATATTTTATAGTATTAACAGGGTAACACTACCCGATGATTCTTCTCTAGGAAGCGATAAAAAAGAAAACTATAGTAAAACGGTCCCTTGTGGTTCTCTACTCCACAGCAGGCAATTTGCTTACATTCTGACATTTCTGTCACAGTTAGGCTTTATAACGTTTAATTTCTTGTGGTCTTTCTAATTACTTTGTGCTGCATAAAATGTATGTTGTTTAATATATCTATATGTGGATGTATACACATTATCTAATGGAAAAGTGGAAAATTCAGTAACTTATTAGAATCCTACCCAAAATACAAATTGAGGTTATTTTTAATACATCATACTACAGACATTCGTACACACAGGTACAAAAACATACATGAATATAGCACAGCACACACACACATATGTATATGTGTATATATATATATATATAT
>NC_068992.1:18573232-18574374 GCF_001194135.2 Octopus bimaculoides
TATATATATGGGAGAATATACAAATAATAACAACAGACGAGGACAGGTGGTGTAAATAACAAAAGTATATATTAGTATGACACATATATTCTTTATTTGTGGGTTAACAAGAGCACCACTGGTTTCATTATGCATCGAAACGATCGTACTTGTTCTGAATAAAAAATCTCTTGAATTTCGTTTTCTTACTTATAATTTTAAGTTTTATATAAATCTCAACTATCGTCAAATCTCCATTTTGGGTGAAAACACAACGAAACCACAAGAGATAGTGCGAGATTTTGGAATACATAAATATACAAATCGGGGAAAACAACTCTCAGTTATTATCTCTCTTGCATTAATTCACAGAGTCCCATGAATTCGTAACCCGAATCTACATTCGCATGTTTGATGCCATAATATGTGAGAAATAGATTAAACTCTGAAGTCATATGTGCAAACGTAAACGAAATTCATACTGCAAGTGTGGTTATGTGAGCCAGTGTGTGTGTGTTTGTGCACATCTAACATATGGATGTAACAGTCCATACACGGCTGTATATTTATAGATTATTAAATTGGAAATTGCTGAGATTTCTCTCAACGCGGAACCAATGACAGCCTTGTTAACTCACAATAAAGTGTGTATGTCTATATATGTGGCCTAGTTTTTAAGGCGGTGGTTTCATGATCTCTAGATCATGGGCTCGATTCTCGATTCCCTGGTCGAGCAACACATTACGCTTTTGAGCAAAACACTTCATTTTACGTTGCTGCTGGTGACGCAGCTGCAACTGGGTAAATCTGCAATAGACTAGCCTTTAGATCAGAGAGCATGTTGGCCTGCCTGCCCAGACTGTACGGTGGCATCTTTCGAAAGCTAAAACGATACGAACGCAATGTGTTCAGCGATACATAAAAAAACATCCGATAGTCTTGTCTACCACGTGATATATATATATATATATATATATATATATATATATATATAGTTTTAGGGAAAATAACCAAATTTCAAGAACTCATCGATGAAAATCCACTATCATATATAGAAAAATTAACAATTAAAAGCACAATAAATATTATATTATATTATATTTATTATTATTATTATTATTATTATTATTGTTATTATTATTATATTATATTTATCTTTTGAT
>NC_068992.1:18574726-18575836 GCF_001194135.2 Octopus bimaculoides
TATATATATATATATATATATATATTCTTTTAGTCTTTTTCTTGTCTCAGTCATTTCACTGCGGCCATGCTGGAGTACCGTCTTTAATCAAGGAAATCAACCTCATGATCCATTCGGTGCAAGCCTAGTACTTCTTTTCTTGGTCTCTTGTGCCAATATATATGACGGGTCTCTTTCAGATTTTGTCTCCCATATCTCCTCACAAGGCCTTGGTCGACGCGAGGCCGTAGTAGAAGACAACTGTCCAAGGAACCTTGCAGTGGAACTAAACCCAGAACCATCTGTTTGGGGAGTAAGCTCCTTATCACACAGCCACTCCTGCGCCTATATAGGAGGGCTGATCAGTAAGTATCCGGACCGTTGCCATAATAACGTAACTAAAACACGCAGTGTAAAGCCACTTCGCACAGGTTGACCTTGAAATCTACTCTGCATGTGCACTACGTTTCAACGTTCTAGCTCACTTTAACTGTGTCCAGCAGTCAGTGGAAGGAAGGTGTGTAGCGTGTGGTCATCGCATTGACCATGACAGAATAAGTTGTCATGTTGATACCTGCTCAGAGGTCAACGCAAAGTTGCAGAAATTATATGGAGAGGAATGTATGTACAATTGTACGAGTGGTTCAGATGTTTCCAAATGAATGAAAAAATGTCGATATTGACGAACATTCTGGGAGATCCGCAACCAGCAGAACGCAGATGTTCGTGCACCAGTGAGAAGAGATCGTCGAATCACCAAACGTGAGTTATCAGAGGACGGTCATATTTGTAACGGTTCAGTTCAGTCAGTCATCACTAAGGATTTCTGCATGAGACGCGTGTCTTCTACGTTTGTGCCAAAACTGCTTTCAGCTGACCCAAAATGTACTCGGATTTCAGTTGCACGAGATTTCTTTGATCGTATCAAGAACGATGAAAACTTTTTGTGGTAAGTGGTTTGCTAACCAACCACATGGTTCCGGGTTCATTCCCACTGCGTGGCACCTTGGCATATGTCTTCAACTATAGCCTCGGGCCGACCAAAGCCTTGTGAGTGGATTTGGTAGACGAAAACTCAAAGAATCCCGTCGTATATATGCATATATATATATATATATATATATATATATA
>NC_068992.1:18576237-18577559 GCF_001194135.2 Octopus bimaculoides
ATATATATATATATATATATATATACATACATATAATTGTATGCATGTGTGTTTCAAAATTACAATAAAGAGCACACATAACCAGTGTTGTTGGAAATAATGTCACTCAATATAATAAATAAAATCAAATACCATAAATAAGCTCTCAAATATTGTTACGAATATAGTTACCAATATCTAATTTTCCTACAAAAATATCTATAAATGCAAGTATATTTCTATCAGTAATAAACCAGATGGGGGCTCTGTGTGATTTACTATATGTTGAAATGTTGACGTATGTGATTTCAATGGAAGGCTTTAAGAAGAAAACACTTAGATTTCAATTTTAAATGTAATGCATGTAATAATTCAATGTGACATGTTTTATAAGTTATTTTAACGAAACCAAATGTGTAATTAAATTCAGCGTTTGTGTGCGATTGTCGGCTAGTGGTGCAGAATAATATGGTAATCTAATTTAAAGATTTGCAACGAAAGGCAAAACTTGACACAATTATGTTATTCTTAACACTAAATATAAAAAATGAAAGCAACTGCTAATCCTAATTTTTAGAAAAAAAAGAAAAAAATTCACTGCTTTAATATGATGGTAGAATATTTGTCATGTTCGTACCCAGTATAGGTTCAAATACCACAGGTAGCCATCGACTCTTGTATAGATGCAGGATTGGTGGCGTGGTAAGAAGTTTGTCTCCGAAACACACTGCTCCGGGTTCCGTCCCAATGCGGCAAGACCCACTATAGCCTTTGAGTTTATTTTGGAGATGGTAACTGAAAGAAATGCGTTATACACACAGACACACACACACACATACACACACACACACAGACACACACATATATATATATATATATATGTGTGTGTGTGTGTGTGAGTGTGTATTTCATATGTATGGATGTGTGTAGGTAAGTCGGGTGCTAGGTAGCTAGGCAAGTATATGCGTGTATGTCTTTTTGTCTGTGTTTATTTTCATCCCAAGTGCTTGATGTCCAAGGTTGGTGTATTTACGTATTTGTAATTGGCGGTTCGGCAAAAGAGAACGCTACAATAAGTACCAAGCTTTAAAAAAAGACGAGCCCTTGGGTGATTTGTTCGAATAAGCCCATCAAGATGGTGTCCTACCTCCTAATTCCATACATACGATGCACAGTGAATCATTCCCCCATTAAATATATAAAAAATTATTTGACTAAAAATATATATTAATAATATAAACTATCAAAAAAGAAGACTAATATATCTAAATAAATAAAAATTGTAATACGAAATGAAATTCTCAACAAAAAGTAGAAGTCAAATAAATACGTTGATTTGGTTC
>NC_068992.1:18577569-18578797 GCF_001194135.2 Octopus bimaculoides
ATATATATTTATTTATTTATTTATTTAGTTATTCCTTTCACATGTGAGTAGAGAAAGGAGTGGTAACCAGCTTTTATAAAACCAATCTAAATTCCATTAAGGCAAATGATAGTATTACGCTGTTCCTCATAACTACAACTAGCCATTTTCCACTGTGGTCATAGTTTAGCCTCAAACTATTTTTTAGAAAAGAAACCAAAGCACATGCTTGTCAACACGAATAAACACACAAACACATGCTGCTATTTCATATGGGCGCATATGACGGATCGGGGTTAAGTATGCCTATTGGAGTTTATATTTTGCATAACCAGCATCAGGAAAACCCTTTGATAGATGCAGGATTATATAGGGACGGCGGTCTTATAGTCACTCGTAATATGGACGACCATGAGTTAGATAGACTTAGGAAGAATCTTATTACTTTCTTCCAAAGAATGGGCTTACGGATAACGATAGAAAGTAAACTAAATAATGTAGACTTTTTAGATAGTAACTTAGATTTGTACTTAGATAAATTTAAGCCCTGCCGTAAACCTAGTGGAAAGCTATATTATATTAACAAAGAGTCAAATCATTCACCCGTAATACTTAAGAATGTAATTAGTAATATAGGAAGGGGCATATCATCCATATCTTCAGACGAGACAGCGTTTCAAAATCCGCGCCGTATTTTAATAATGCAATAAGGAACAGGGGATTTTCGGAGAAGATCCAGTATATCTCATGATTTATCTTTACTTATTGTTAGATACTATAGGAATGTTATTTTCAAAACATTTTTTTCTTTCTCTCTATCTCTTCTCTTCCTCCACCACTACTTATTCTGATTCTTTTTTGTTCTTTTTTCCTCCTTTTTTAACTAGTAACAACATAGTTGTGCATATTAGCACATACGCGCGGGAACGTGTGGTGTATAAATATATATGTGTGTGTAGATACCTATGTATACATTAGTAAATATATTCACACTTATATTTGCCTGTATATATTTGTATATATGTATTTATCAACGTTTGTAAGTGTTAGGGTACATAGATATGTATATGTTTTTAATTTGTCTATTTAATTGGTGTGTGGAGCAGAAGACACTTGCCCAAAGTACCACGCAGTGGGATTTTACCCGGAACCATGTGGTTGAGAAGCAATCTTCTTTCCACACAGTCGCATATAAATATAAATATATATGTATAGACACACACAGACACAAAGACACGTACAGGCACAC
>NC_068992.1:18581411-18583042 GCF_001194135.2 Octopus bimaculoides
AACTTTATCGAAAATAACATTCCACTTAAAACTGTTATATAGTAATCTAGTAATCAGCTTTATTTCGTTTTTGTGACAAAATCGGGTAACTCAATTTAGCTTTACTAAAATTGTTTTTTTATATTTTAACGTACAATAATGCGGTGGTTGTCTCGTAAATTTTAACAACGCTCATCACAATGATAAATCATCTGTACAATTGTGAAATTTGCCAGTACACACACAGAAGCAGCCTTCGAAAGAGAAAAAAAAAATTAAATACAATTTTCTTTGAACGACAACGCTTTGTATTGCGTGCCAACTTTCTTTTTCGAGTCTACAAGTAATCCACCTCACTGATTGAAATTGATTATTATGTTGCCCTAATTCATATTCTAAATGAAATATGCTATCATCTATAGTATCATTACCATCTCTAACATGGATTCTTTTGTACTTATTTTATTAGAAACACTACTTTTTTTTAACAAACTGTTATTTAAAAAAGCATTTTAGTACATCCCTAGAATGAAACAATCATTTACCAGTTTATTTTCCTGATTATATGGTAAGAAAACCCCTATCTAATATATTAATATTAATTATTTTTCTTTGGTTTAGCTTTACCTCAGGTGTAACTGAACATATCTATGATCAAGTGCGTATCAGCACCAGCCTTTCCTTTATCTACATCTATGAGCTGTATAAACCAATGCCTCACAACTTTTCTTAAGTGTGACTGTGAATCAAGATAATTTAGCAGTATTCCTTACTAAATGTAGGACATTTTGTTGCGGTCCAAAACATATAGAGCTCTCAGATTGTTGTCTTCGTTGTTACGTCAGGTTGTTGTCTATGTTGCTGTCTCGTAAAGAATAATGCTTATTTGAATGCCTAACTGTACCACCTGGTGCATGTACAGAAATAAATGAACTCATTTATTTTAATTTATAATATTTTTTAATGATATTTTTATGTGATTTTCATCATTTTATTGTAACTATTATTTGAAAATGCACTTTATTGAACAATATGATTTTTTTTTTTGGTGCATTGCAATTTAGCCCACAAAAGACCTTACAATGTTTATTGCAGTCTTCGTTGTTACCTCAGGTTGTTGTCTATGCTTTGGTCTCGTAGAATATAATGATTATTTTAACGCTTAACTGTACTACCTGGTGCATCAATATATTTTCGTTGGTTTTGAAGATTCCACAGATAGAAACCTTCGACAACATTACCAGGTTTATTTCTTTTCTACTCTAGGCACTGGGTCCGAAATTTTGGAGGAGGGGGTGGGGCAGTTGATTAGATCGACCACAGTATGACACTGGTAATTCATTTATCGACCTCGAAAAGATGAAAGCCAAAGTCGTCCTCGGTGGAATTTGAACTCAGAACATAAAGACAGACGAAATACCGCTAAGCATTTCGACTGGCGTGCTAACGCTTCTGCCAGCTCACCGCCTTTTACCAGTTTTATTCCACTTACTTCAGTCATTGGGCTGCAGTCATACTGGAGCACAGCCTTGAAGGATTTACTGGAGCCAATTGAACATAGTATCATTTTCTAAGTTTTGTACTTATCCCTTCTGTTTCTTTTGCCGAATCGCTATTTTCAAGAATGTAAACAAACCAACGCCGGTCTTCAT
>NC_068992.1:18583689-18584911 GCF_001194135.2 Octopus bimaculoides
ATATGTATATAGGACGGTCTTACACACAGTTCCTGCCTATGAATTTCACTCCCAAGGCATCGATCGGCCTGAGGATATAGTAGAAGATATCTGTACTAATTGTCACGAATTTGAGCTGGAACTGAAATTCTATGTATGTAGGCACTCTGAATCTCCTTTGAAATGAAATTTCAGCTGTCGCATGAACTATTTTCCATTTATTTACAAGTATTATTTTGTAGTACGCCAATTAGGAGTCGCTCACCGGGATTAGCGGAGACATTTATCCTTAGAACGATACAGCAAGCCGGAAAGTAAGCATAAACCGAAACTTAAATTACGATAAGGAGATGTTAAGCAGTGTAACAGATAACTTATAGGCTCCAAAGAACAGTTAAAAAGAAAACAAGCTACAATCTCCGCTGCTATTTGCCGTTCACTTTGTTGCTTTGAAACTTTAAGATCACAGCACGACTTCTATATAATCTCAATATTTCTCAGAACCATGTTACTCTTTTCACTAGACTGATTTTTTTCTGTATGACACGTAATAGATTAAGTAGTAGTAGTAGTAGTAGGTGGAAGAGGCAGAGAAAGGAAGAAAGGGAGAGGAAAAGGGGAAAGATGAATGAAAACAAGGGAAGAAGACAAGAAACGTGGTTATTGATCTGTTGTTCTTGATTAGAGTAGATGCTGCGTCAAACGTTTGACAAGTAAAAAATTAAAACGCACAAAAAAATAGTACAATTATCAAAATACAAAGTATAAATTTTGTATTGTATAACGAATATATGACAAAGCATTCAATCAAATATTTCTGTATATATTTTCGTATTCAAAGAAAATATATAACAATTTTTTGAAGAATCATAGAAAATTGCTTAATGTATTCAAAGGATGTCACTGTGTGTATCATAAAACAATTATAATATGTACCACAGCACACTATCTTTTACTAGGTGATATCTTGGAAACGCCTACTTTAGAATAGAGGAGGCAGCTGATGAAGGAAAAGTTCCATAAGTGGCGCGTCTGTTTTCCTATGTGTTCGTTCTGTTGTCTGTAAACGAAAGTCCGTTTTTGTGCTTTCTGTTCCCGTTCCTTTTTCTGACGTCCTGTACCTGGATATGCATCTATATATACATGTAGATGTAGGTATGTACATATATGTATGTATACATGCATATGCTCATATATCATTTGTATTATATATATATATATATATATATATATATATATATAT
>NC_068992.1:18587187-18588196 GCF_001194135.2 Octopus bimaculoides
TATATATATATATATATATATATATATATATATTTCATGTATGTATGTATGTATGTATGTATGGACCAGCTGGGGGGTGGGGTGGAATTCGTTGAGAGTAGGGGAAAATGTATTCCTTTGCCCTTGTGCTTAAGCCGTAGCATCCTACAACCATATTAAAATCACACCTAATATAATGAGCCTATACATAAATATATATTTATTCTTTTATGTTAGGACTCCTCGTTCTGTCGTTATTTTATCAATATATTTAAAATATTTTTCCTATTGAATCTATCATTTTCCAAATAACTCATTTTCACCCGGAATAACAAAATGCAATGTGTCACAAGTGAATGATTTTTTTTTTTTTTCAAATATTCTTGCTTATGTTAATAACATTTGAGAATGTTTTCTCGCGAGCACTTTTAATTTTGAATACCAGACCTATATTTTTTCTACTTTGAATGTTGTAAGAATATCAAAACTACAATTATAGTGATATAAAAACACACACAAAAAACTCCAACCATTACGGCTAGCAATTCGGTAATTGCATAATTCCTCGGGAGATTTCTTGTCCACTTTGACGCAGTTGCGCACTTGGCTGTTAGTTATTTGTATTTCTCGATAACACAGCTTTGTAGTGAAATGTGGAATCTTGTGTAGTGTTGCTGCTTTTAAGTGACACTCCATCACTCTTCAAATGATTAAATTCCATTCTCTGAGAAAACTAAAAAAAAATAAAAACAGTAAAGAAAGAAAGAAAGAAAAGAAATCGTACCGTGTTATTAAATGGAATAGTTTTGTAACAGGAATTATTGAAAGTGTATCAATAATATAACAAGGAAATAAATAATATAATAATATATCAGTTAGTATTGAATATTTCGAAACATATCCAGAAGAATCCAAGAATTAGAAGAATGGGGTCGCAAAATGACATATCGATTGGAAGAGAATATCAGTAATTTATATCTTTTGTGCTAATATTTCAATTTGGAGTAGAGAATACGCAACCCCCCCCCCC
>NC_068992.1:18588343-18589063 GCF_001194135.2 Octopus bimaculoides
TATATATATATATATATATATATGTATGCATGTATGTATGTATATTCTGTTCTTTTATTCTTTTAATAGTTTCAGTCACTTGATTGTGGCCATGCAGGAGCACTGCCTTTAGTCGAACAAATCGACCCCAGAGTTTATTCTTTATAAGACTAGTACTTATTCTATCAGTATATTTTGCCGAACAGAAACAAGCCAACATCGGCTGTCAAGCGATGGTGTGAGGACAAACGCAGTAACACGAATGCAAACACACACACGCACACACATATATACGACGGGCTCCTTTGAGTTTCCGTCTATCAAATCCACTCACAAAACAGAAGTGAACCTGCATCTCTCCTTTAAAATCTTTGAAATGATGTGCAAATTATAATTCAAAATTGGACGACATATGTACATATATATATATGTAAAACCACTTATATCTATAAATACAGAGACGTTATAAACAGATCTGCAGATTGGTATTATTACACACATTTTCAGGCACACACAAACACGCACGCAAGCACACAAACGTATATGTACGTATACAAAGTTCGAAATAGAATGAGACGATAAATATTTAAAGATATGTACACCGCAAGCTAGAGACACACACAAGCCAACATACATACATGCAGTCACGTTGATGTATACATATACGCCTGCATATGTGTATGTATGCATACATGTATATATATATATATATACATATATATATATATATATATATATATA
>NC_068992.1:18589327-18590587 GCF_001194135.2 Octopus bimaculoides
TATATATATATATATATATATATATATATATATATATACGTACGAACTAATTAGTTTAATTATTTCTCTGCTGGAATTCACTCCATTCACCGGCAAGACATTGTCTTTGAATTCACTTCGTTATAAGTTATCAATGTCTTCTAAATTGAATCTTAATTTTCCGTCGTTTCTTTTGTACATTCCACAGGAATTAACACCGAATTATTGACGTAGCATATTTACAACATCACAAAAATAGAAATACCCATTAAAGGGTTTCTTCTCGTGCATAATAATATTTTCCCTTGCTCGGTATCCTTTTCAAAGACTACATTACTCCACTTAGATAGCTATACAGATCAAAGCACTCTACACTAAGTGAGCTTTTCTCGTTTCATGTACCTCTCGTTTAACTAAGTTAAAGACATGAGTCTAACTAAGTAGCTGTATTTGACAATATCGCTAATTTCAATTACCATCTATGAAAACGGTTCAGAAGACATTATATTCCCAGGAAGTTCTAACAATAATATGGCATCCCGGTTAAACTTTGTATGGATGGGTTTATAATTAGAAAGATTGTAAGAACTTTGTGATGTTTACAGGGAAAGGAGATATAGAAGCAGAGACAAATAAACTGGCATATTTGCATATATCGTGTGATCGTATAGCGAGTAATTACACATTAATAATTATATGTTCACCCCTGCTCATATGTTTTACGCATGTACGCACACACATATATATTATGCTAGCATATGTATGTATGTATATATATATATGCTTGTGTGATTAAGGAGCTCGGTTGGAAACTACATAGTTTGATTTCAGTCTCATTGCGCAGCACTTTGAGTGAGTGTCTTTTACTATAACCTTTAGTGCCTTGTGAGTGAATTTGGTATATGGAAACAGTAAAGACGCCTATCTCACTCTCTCTCTATATATATATATGTGTGTGGAGGCGCGTGGCTTAGTGGTCAGGGTGTCAATATTATGATCGAAAGCTTGTGGTTTCGATTCGTGGACCGGGCGACGCGTTGTGTTCTTGAGCACAGCACTCCATTTCACGTTGCTCCAGGCCACACAGCTGGCAAAAATGAGTAACGCTGTGATAGACTGGCATCCCGTCCAGCTGGGGAACACATACGCCATAGAAACCGAGAAACCGGGCCCATGAGCCTGGCTAGGCTTTAAAAGGGCGCATTTATTATTATTATTATTATTATTATTATTATTATTATTATTATTATTATTATTATATATATATATATATGCATATAT
>NC_068992.1:18591808-18592546 GCF_001194135.2 Octopus bimaculoides
ACACACACACACACACACACACACACACACACATACAAACACACACGCGCACGCGTGCGAAATAGGCTGAGTCGGGGACATGAATGAAAATGTGTGAAGGTGATAATTTTCTTGTTGAACTTCAGTATTTGATGAACAGTTCAGGTTTATATCTTATACTCTAGAGAAAACATTTACACTTAATAACCTACTCGTTAAACATTAAACGAGGAAATACATATAGAGAACCAGTACAAATGGACCCCTTTAAGCAGTTCATAGCTAACGATTCTGAAATTTTCACCATGCATCTGTGCAGCGATATTCGTGCCTGGATAAATCCTTCTGGGTCACAGAATAATGTTTTATAGTTACAACAGCTTTGACATCAAACCTAGAAGCTAGTGTTATTCCGCCACTGCATGTCATATGCAATTAAAACTTGTTCTCAAATTAAATTCACGTCACGCTGATATCCTAGGTGTATATCTTGCGGACGGCTATGAATTTCAAACAGGCAAACACTCATTGCAAATCTTTCAGACGTATGTATTTGTGTAAATAGCGGGGTATATAACAATCACTTCTGAACTTTTGTATTTACTCTCAAGGATATTTTATTTCTTTTGAGTTATTGATCGATACCGAGGTGAATTTCCTCAGTGTTTAAACATAGCAACCTGTATGATGCGTTATATTATTTCATCGAAAAGATGCGACGTAATACGTGTGTATATCACGTGTGTGTGTGTATATATA
>NC_068992.1:18592588-18594658 GCF_001194135.2 Octopus bimaculoides
ATATATATATATATATAATACGCCAAGTACAGGGCATCACCAACGAGTGAAAATTACGTAGACACACGAGCGTTGAGTACAGGTCAAATTACCAAAAAATATATACAATAAGAACAGGACAACACCGACGTGTGAAAAATAAGTAATCATATGAGAGACAAGTACGCGACAAATTACCAAAAGAAGTACCAGTCGAGCATGGAGGCTGATGTCATTAACTAACCTACAAGCCCTAAAATGTCTGGCCTTGTGCTAACATTTCAAAACATTAAGGCAGCGAGTTGGCGGAAACATTAACACGTCGGTCAAAATGCTTAGCGGCATTTTTCCGGCGTTACGTTCTGAGTTCAAACTTCACCAAAGTCAACACTAGTTTTCTTCTCTTCTGGGTCAATGAAATAAGAGCCAGATAATCACTGGGGTCGATATAATCAACTAAGAACCTCTCTAAAAATTTCAGGCCTTGTATCCATTAGCTAAAGTAATATTAATGCAAACATATTTTCTAAATATTCGGGGCTTCTTATTACACGTATCGGACAAAGAAATTAATTCTCCAACAGCCTCTATAATTACAGTTGGGGTTTGTCACTTAGCAGAATATTATCCATACATTAAAAGTAAAAGTCATCAAACGTCTCAAACACCCTTTCCGCTTTTATTGCAATTTCTATATTTAATTTTCTGTTCATTAGGAGAATGGGAAAATTAGGTGTAAACAAAGTTAGAAAACCAATACGAAATATGATTTATTGAAATGTCTTACAAACTGTTACAAACTAGAATTGGTGAAGCAATAGAATCCTTTATTACAATGCATCATAAACAAAAGGAGAAAATATAGTGGTACGACTAAAATATTCGATCGATGTTTTCGCCGCAATGCACCGCAAGAAAATTGTGGTGGATTATGCTTAAGGGATATAAAATCGCTGATAAATATAAGTTTGCATTAATTGTTGTAGTTAAGAAATAAAAGATATTCAGATACAAAAGTCCATACATGCATACACACGCATTTCCACATATACATATATGTTTATTTACACACATACACACGCACACTTACCGATCTTTGCATACATATAAGTAATATGAAGGAATATAAATGTGTAACTCTCAATCCTAATAGATTGTTGTCTCTTATGGTACATTGTCCGCCTTTACTTCTCTGTATCTATCATTCATTGCTTGAGGCTTACCAAATTCCTAGTCTCGGATCCCGGACAGTATATGTGTGTGTGTGTGTGTGTGTGTGTGTGTGTGTCTGTGTGTCTGTGTATGTCTGTATGAATATATTTTTTCATATCTGAGAATGTGTCGTTTGTTCTTTCGTTTCGTTTCTGTTCAAACTTTGGAACTTATATACAAACATACATACATGCATACATACCGTCCAAGTTCTTTTACAGAGCTTTGAAAAACTAAACGGCTACTGCAATAAGTATGAGAATCTGAGAGGACAATATTTTGAATAAAAACATAATTAACTGCTCCACCTGTGTTTTCTTTTGCCCAAAGCCTGGAACTGTTCAGCACTAACTGGAGCTGTCCAGCACCAACTCGAACATTCCCCGAACTGCTGTTCTGTGTAATTCATTGTGATGATCTTATCTTCTAGTATATGATATTCTTTCCTTTACGCATTCTGTCCTTTAAGCATTCTGTCAACCAGCAACCTTTTTTGTAGGCCACTTCTTTCTCGTCATTGTAGTCCCTTTCGCTAGAGTGGATTGAAGTCTTGTTTCGAACAAAATCGTCAGAAAAGAAAATGATAATTTATTATTTGTCTTTCGAAATTTCATAGAATATTCCAACGATCAATATGGTCTTGTGGTCTTTTTTTGCACATTTCCCTAATCGTTCTTAATCTCTTTCCAGCTTTATGTATTTATACAACTTTCTCACTTTGTCCAACACATAATCTCACTATCTGTTGTGTTCAATTGATACACCCACACACATACACACGCGGCATGGCCGCAGCTCTAAGCTGAAACTATAAAAAACAAATATATGTGAGTGTGTATGAAAGTATATATATATATATATATATATATATATATATAT
>NC_068992.1:18595023-18597630 GCF_001194135.2 Octopus bimaculoides
AGAGAGAGAGAGAGAGAGAGAGAGAGAGAGAGAGAGAGAGAGAGAGAGAGAGAGAGAGAGAGAGAAAGAGAGCGCGAGAGGGCCATAGAATACAACAGATTGAGATACTTTCAAAAAGAGAAACAATGAAAGAAGCAGAAAAAAACTTCGCCTTTCTGTTTCTCTACAAGAGAGAATGATACTAAAAGAGAGTTAGTGAGAAGAAGAGGAAGACAGCAGCTGAAAAAGAAGAAACAATGAAACATTGGAAGGGAAAACGGTGCCGAAAAAGCAAAAACAAAGGTATTAGATGATACAGGAAAGATGAATAAAATGCGAGATATATAGGTTTATATATACTAACACAAAAAGAGACAGAAGAAAAAAAGAACAGTATACAAAAAAAAAAAGAAGCAGAAAGTGTTGTTAGTAGGATGGAGATATAGAAAGTGGAGGATAATGGAGAAGTGAGATAAAAAAAAGAAAAAGATAGATGCAAGAACTGAGAAAACGAAAACAAATGGGAAAATGGTTGTGGTAAACAGTTAGATATGACTAATATCTGATAAATAATAAATAATTGTTCATTTCTGCCCAATTTTCTAAGATTTGGCGTTGTTATCAGAATATATTGTCGAAATAAATCAGTTTTTACTTATTGATTTTTTTTTAATCTATTTGTTTTTGTTTTCACTCTTTTTGGTGTCATTCCAACAATAATGTCGATATCACGTCAGGGAAAGTAGGTTTTATCTTGGAAGCAACAAGCTACATGCAAGTTTATCAGCTGCGGTCATTACAAAACGCAATATGTCAGGTCTTCCAAATATGCATTTGAGGCTGTTGATATAGGCACAGAGCCAAAACAATGTATAAATATGTATATCAGCAACATTTATTAAAATATTTATTCGCATTTGTTGGTTGATTTGAACCAGTATTTATGGTTTATATCATAACCTCACACGAAATAATATTAGTTCAAATGAACACATTGTGTTTCATCGTAGTCCTCGACAAATAGACATTTGCTGTTTGTATGTTTAAGAGCCCTTCAAAACAAGGATTCCCACGAAATAGTAGATAACCCTTCAAGACACATACATTGTAAATTATAAAAATAGTTTTAAAATTTATCTACACTTTCTTTCGGAGGCGCAATGGCCCAGTGGTTAGGGCAGCGGACTCGCAGACGTTGGATCGCGGTTTCGATTCCCAGACCGGGCGCTGTGAGTGTTTATTGATTGAAAACACCTAAAGCTCCACGAGGCTCCGGCAGGGGATGGTGGCGAACCCTGCTGTGCTCTTTCACCACAACTTTCTCTCACTCTTACTTCCTGTTTCTGTTGTGCCTGTAATTCAAAGGGTCAGCCTTGTCATACTGTGTCACGCTGAATATCCCCGAGAACTACGTTAAGGGTACACGTGTCTGTGGAGTGCTTAGCCACTTGCACGTTAATTTCGCGAGCAGGCTGTTCCGTTGATCGGATCAACTGGAACCCTCGACGTCGTAAGCGACGGAGTGCCAACAACACTTTCTTTCATTCAGTGGACTGCTGCTCATACTGTAGCACTACCTCGAAGGGTTTAGTCAAAACAAATCGGTGCCTGAACTTATTTTTTCAGGTTTGTTGTATATTAAATCGGGTACTATGCCGAACCGCTTCGTTGCACGGAGGTAAACGAACTAATACCAGTTGCTAAGCTATATCTTCAAGGCTGGTGCTGACAGACACAGATATAAAGACACACGCGCACAAATACGTACGTACATACACACACATCTACGCACAGAGCTGCACACACACAGAGACCCGCACGCACATACACATACATGCATATGCACACAAGCGCGCGCATACACATATACACACAAGTGTAAATACGCTATCTTTAAGACTGCATGCTTTGCACTGGTATGTTTTACATTGGTTATGATATCACAATATTATATTCCTCTAGTTCATGTGAGTAAGTATACATATGGTATGGATGAGGGAAGAATGCTGGCAAGAATCGCAACATAAATGATGCTCGAAAATGAATAATAGAAAAGGTAAATTAGTGCAATACGATGGAATGCAATTATGCTCAAAGAACGGCCATTTATAAAGAAAAGAAAAATTAGTACTGCATATTACGAATGAATTTGAATATATATATATATGTGTGTGTGTGTGTGTGTGTGGAGGTCGACGGAACACGGGCTCGAATCTCAGACCGGGTGATATGTGTGTGTGTGTGTGTGTGTTTATGAGCGAAACAACTAAGCTAAACGCGACTCCGGCAGAGGGTAATGGCGAACTTCTGCTGACACTTTCGCTACAACTTTCTCTCACTCTCTCCAGCATCTAGCAGCTCACTTGAGACGGACCGGCGTCCCGTCCTAGTGAGGAACCTATTCGTCAATAAAATCAGGAAACCGGCCCTTCTGAGCCAAGCTTGGCTCAAGAAGGTACAAAAAGCAACATGCATAAATGAGTAACAGTAGAAATTCAATCCATTACGGTCGTTTCTAACGACACTTTTAACTGATTAATGTAAACATTACATCATTATAAAGAAAACGTTTTCAAATCAATTCATGAACTTCAAACTAAAGGACATTCAAAATGATTTAACATAGAT
>NC_068992.1:18598990-18607371 GCF_001194135.2 Octopus bimaculoides
TATATATATATGCATATATGGGTACAAAACGTCACCAGCGGTGCAAATAACAGGAAATACGTAAACAAACGAGTTAAATATGTAAACAACGAGAAAAAAAGTAAACACAGAGAAAGGACCCTTCATCAGCTGCCGGTTTGCTCGAAATGAGGAGTTGACACCCGACAGCTGATGAAATGTCCTTTCTCTGTGATTACTTGCCCCTGTTTTCCATTTGTGAGTTGTGAGTTCACACGTACTCTGAGCTGTTAAGAGGTTCTTAAAATGAAGATACTCTTCTTGCTAGAATTTGATCCACAAAGCATTTCTTTTCTGAAAGCTAATGAATGACTTAATTCAGAAGGATAAACTGCTTTACTGTATATCATAACAAAGTTTCATAATCAGTAGATTTGATTGCTGGTTGATATGAATGACTGGAAATGAACATTCAGCGTCTTTCGAAATTATCAAAGCGTGTGTTGAATTATTGGCTGTGAAGAGTGAGTCACATTTATAGTTCCTCTAGCACGTATCGATAACAGCAAATATTGAAATATGATTGTTTTTACCATATTCCTTATATTCTAACATTCTTGATAATCAAAATCAATAACTAGTGACGTAAGGATAGTAAAGTATTAAGAATGGAAAAGAAGCTTCGATTATTGTCATGTAGGAGTTAACATGTTTCCCGCAACAGAGAATGTACAGTGGTTCTGCTGTCTATGTAAAAATGTCATATAAGAAACGAAAGGAGAAATGTGATGTTGTGAAAATGATAGTGCTTCAACATTGCTTCTTAAACAGTTATAGATTCCTCAGATATGCTACACTGCTCTACAAAATGTTAGCATATACAGATGCACTTATGAAAAAAAGTCCCACTTTTTGATATTTCACTATCCTGCACTGCGAGCGCACACACACAGACAATCTTTCCCAGTCATTCTCAATCAGCCCTCCATTAATGTTGATATAGAATGCCAGTGATTGAACACTCTGCCTTGAGGACAGAGAGGCCTTGAAGAAATCAGTATTAGAGAGGACATACCGAACTGATTGACTTATTGGCCGAAGAATTTACCAAACAATTGATTAGTTATTTCATTAACTAAAAAACTGGGTGATTAATAACAATAATAAAACAAGTGAAATATAACCCGTGCGTGTGTGTTTTTTTTTTATATAATGACCCTCTAAAACTACAAAAAGTGAAAATCCAATTGAGCACACGATTTCACATCAGGAATCTTGCAAGCGAAATACTAAAACAAAATTATCAATTAAAGATTTTTATATCGTCTGTATATTGTAAATTTGCAGAATATATTCTTGAATCATACAATAAAAATAAAAAAAAAAAAATCAAAGAATGAGGATAACAGCACAAAACATAGTTGATTATATACTCATATAGACTATATAATGGCAACACACTTTCATTCAAAAACATTTATTAAAACATAAACATAGAACTTTGGAAACAACTAAAGCTAGTTGATACCAATAAAACGGTAATGTTTAGCAACCATTGAATACTTGCCTCATCGAGTAAAAAATTAATAGTTAATATAAAATGTTATTATACAAGTTCACTTAATCTTAACTTTGCTTGTTTATTTGCTATTATTATTATTATTAAATAATCGTCATTGTTATTATTATTATTATTATTATTATTATTATTATTATTATTATTATTATTATTATTATTATTATTCAGTAGTTTTATTTTGATAACGTGCTTTCACTTCACTACCGAGCCTTGAGCTAAAATTTGAAACCATTATTATGAGTTTTTTCTTTTTTCATTTTCTGTGGAACTGGCATAATCTTTACTGCACCGGGCAAAATGCTTAGGAGCATTTGTCCGACTGTACGCTCTGAGTTCAAACATGGTAAATACAAAGAATCTTGCTGCGCACGAGAAATCATCTCCACTCAACGAAAACTGGAGCTGAATATGACACACCTTTTAATGACACACCTTTTAATGACACACCTTTTAATGACACATTTTTAATGCCACGCCTGACTGAAATAAACACAGTAAAAAAATTCCACTGTCATATCAGAATAACTCACTCTACCTCAACTTTCGCTTGGCGCACACCCTGCGATTATATACGTTTCGTCTCCTTTTCTCATTACCATTCCTATACAACCGATTCCTCTGTCTATCTACACCTCACCAAATCTCCATTCACATTACTACAACAGCCTTGGGTGCAACTTATTTAAAACTTATATAAAACTCAGAACGACTCAACTTAATCGCCGTCTCATGACGTTGAACAAGTTGCAATTTTGGGGCCAATGTCCACATTTTCTTTGTAAATATATGTGCGTGTATGAGAGAGAGGTCACATTTTTATGCACATATGCGTATTCATACATGCATACAGAATCATGCACACACACACACACACATATCCACATTACATTATGTGTGGATACATTCTACATTATTTTATTTATGTTTGATATAAATATATTTGATTACACAGTTTGGATGAACCCTGTGTTTTATCCTCTGACTTTTCTCTGTAACACAAGCCGAAGAAACGTGCCGGTCAATATGCATGTCTATTACCAACAAGGCTGAGAATATCTTCTCTGTTTTACAGAGAAAGAAAATAGATTACGACAAATTAAAAACTACGAGAAAATAAAAGCAGGTAAGACGCGCCTTGTGATACCAAGAAAAACCAGAAGAATCTCATTGCTTTAGAACATAGTTTTTTCTTCTTACAAGCCATATAAAGTGTTTTTCTTAAACATTATATAAACTTATTTATTGCAATCAGCCGTCACTCACGATCGAGTATAATTCGTTTATATCTTAGCTTCCCTTCGTTAATTATTTTCGTTGCTTATGTAGTCACGCGCAGACATAGATAATCTCTCGACCTCTCAAAACTTGACTCTCGGGCACATTACAATGAATCTGGGTAGATTGGTCTAACATGAAATGAAGTGTCTTGCTCAAGGACGTAAAACGCCATCGTTCCAACAATTGAACTCACGACCTTCAGATCAAGAGACATAAACGCTACCAACTAGATTGCGAACGTTCCCTCTTTCGATCTATGACTTTTTCTATCCAATGTATTTTTAACGCAATATCGTTTTTATTAGTCAGATGCTTGTATTTATAGCTATATCTACTTCAAGCTACACAGTTAAAACCGAATTATTCCACGTGACTAGAAGTTTCTGAAATCTTATGAACTACATCTATCTATCTATCTATATATCTATCTATCTATCTATCTATTTATCTATCTACCTACCTATCTATCTACCTACCTATCTATCTACCTACCTACCTACCTACCTATCTATCTATCTATTTATCTATCTATCTATCTATCTATCTATCTATCTATCTATCTATCTATCTATCTATCTATCTATCTATGCATACCTGTACATACTTAAATATCGTACGTATAAATGTTCAATATGATAAAAAAATTTATGAAAACATATCCATTGCCATGTAACTTAACAGATACTGTTTCAATAAATCAGCATAATATTTTTATGTTTCATGAATATAATGATAGACGAATAAAATATTTTTGACTGCGTTCTGAAGGTTTCAATAAAACGATTTTAGCTGTGTATCCACTAACTGAATGCATCAAATCTCTTGACAATATCGAAGTGCGTATTGGTAAATATACATTCATTGACTCAAATACTAATCAATTTTTTTCCATATCCCCATCTTTTTTATTAGATGTTCAATACTATAAAATATTACTATAGGCGTATATTCGTATAACATACGCTTTTGGTAAATATTTTTGTTCTTGTTATCATTAATTTTCTTTTTCTTTTTGCTATCATTAAATTATATTTCTTTTCAATTCACTACCATTGAGTAATGGTTTAAACACATGATACAGACCTTCGGTAATATCTTTAAACATTAAACACTCTGCAACACTAATGGGATATTAATATTTAAGACTACATATACAAGGGAATAACTAGCATAGTGGAGGGCTGAGATAAATGTCTCACTATTATAAGTTCAAAATATGCCAGATACCAGTTCTGTTACAGGGAGCTGATATCGGTCTGAGGCTATGTAAAACAAATATCAATGTTTACCGCCATATAAGGCGGTGAACTGGCAGAATCGTAGCATGCCGGGCGAAATGCTTAGTGGCATTTCATCCGTCTTTACGTTTAGAGTTCAAATTCTGCCGAGGTAGATTTGCTTTTCATCCTTTCGGGGGTCGATAAAATAAGTACCAGTTGAACAGTGGGGTCGATGTAATCGACTTTCACCCCCTACCGAAATTGCTGGCCTTGTCCTAAAATATGAAATCAATATTTGCCGCCACAAATAAGAGAATTATAGAATATTTAGGGTGCCAGACAAATTGCTATACATTCTTTTTCTACTCTAGGCACAAAGCCCGAAGTTTTTTGAGGAAAGCCAGTAGATCAGATCGACCTCAGTACGCAACTGGTACTTAATTTATCGACCCTGAAACGATGAAAGGTAAAGTCGACCTCGGCGGAATTTGAACTCAGAACGTAAAGACTGACAAAATACTGCCAAGCATTTCGCCCAGCATTCTAACGTTTCTGCCAGCTCACCGCCATTTTTTTTTAGCCTGTGACGCTTACAGTACATAGGTGTTCCAAGCGGTCCACCCATCTAAGTCCTCACTAGGCTCGACGTTGCTTAACTTCGGTGATCGGACGAGAAGCGGTGTTTCAACGTGATATGACTGTAAGCCAAACTGCTGTATATTATGTATTTTAAAATACTCGGTTGAAATTCCAGCGAAATATGGAACTACATTTAGCCTTTCTTTCTACACACGATGAAGATATGTTCATCGATAATGCTTTTTAGAAATATATGAATTGAAACGCCTACATTTACTCTTCGATTCCGTTTCCAAATATTTTGTGCATGAGTCTGAAATTATAAAAATTGCTAGCAACTTATTTTTATGATTGTGCTTATCTGTTAATTTTTGAAATTTTCATTCATATATTTTATTCTTCGCGGATATTATAGGTCAGATGCTTATAGAAATAAATATTTACTTCCCAATTTAGTTAGCAGATGAATTGTCAACAGAGAGGTGTTGCGGTTTCTTTTTCTTTTTTTTTCTTTTTGTAAACATATTACAGTTATAACAAGCAAGAATTATCAGTCCTCATTATGGTCTAGGCTAGTGCTCCGCAGCCGGTATGCCCCGGAACACTGGTGTGCCACGAGACGATGCAAGGTATGTCTCAGTGTAATCTGAATATAATTTTTTCCTTATACTTCTAGTTATATTTTTAATTCAGTTGTGCCGCTGAATTTTGAAAAGAATATAAGTGTGCCGCAAGTGGGGAGCACTCACTAGTCTAGGGGACCAAAATGTAAAAGGCATTGTTCTAGAGGGTGGGGAGAGACCCGCACGAGCATGGTTAATGAATAGTATCCATCAAATATGAATGGTGATATAAGTTGTAATTCTTCTATGTAATCCAGTGACAAAACCTCGACAAACAAAATTTACTCAAAGAGATGTTCGAAAAGTTACTATCGTCCTGTTCTTTGTGTTTCGAATTACTGTACCTTGGATTGGCGTATTTAATATATGCACCATATTTGCGGATAATCAATTGCTATTTGTAGCGTATTTAATGGTTCCATTGTGGTTTGGCTTTGTTCTGCGATAGACACACTTTAATTCCGAGCAAATGGTATTACAGTTAGAAAAATAATGACAAACAAATTAGATGCAGACCGCTCCTCAATTCAGTAACATCATGTTGTTTTCAAGTGTTTAATGCTCCCACATACCAAATCATTAAAGAGAAAGGCAAAAAGAGAAAAGAGAAAGGCAAAAAAAAAAAAGAAAAGAAAATATGTTTTGTGAGATTCAGTTATATATTATCCTCCGCTATTAATCACTTCGCTTTCAATTCCATGAAATTACACTAAAATGCGGACTATTTATATTCCAAGTGTATATTTGTATAAACAAAGAGATGAACTCATGGCAATATATGTGAGTTAGTATGACTCAAGCTGTTTGGCAGCGATCTGGTTTAAGTTCGGCATTTGAGTGGATATGCATTTCTTTTCTACTTTGCAACTCCTCAAAGAGCGGTTAACGAAACGAGTAGAGTGGACCAACTGCCTGAATCACCTCAAACATACATACATACATACATAAACATAAATAAATACATTCACTCGCTCACATACACACGCGCGCACATATATCAATGAACTGTCGCTGATCTTTAAAGAATAATTTGACAAGTAATGATTTCTATAGACTAACAGGAAAGTAGCTGATCACTTGCTAATGAGTTATTTACAAGCGGGGAGTCTTAGCGAATTGGCTTCAGGATATGAAAATTTGTTTATTTCGGTTAATCGTTTTGTAGGAGTGGTTTCAGTTACACAGCAAAATTATTTAGGCAACGCAGATACAAGGACTAGAAGCATCAGCAGATTGACTAATCAACGAGGCCGTCTATACGTTTTTGACTTAGCATAGTAGATTTAAGAGCAGTATCTTCGTCAAGCTACATCAGTGTTGAAACGCAGTATTACGTAACGTAGTAGGATACGTACTTTGCCTGACAAAAAGGGCGGGTTCGGCATTGGTCTTATGTATTTCATCGAAAGTCCATTTAGTCAGAAGCTAGTATGGTAAGAAGCTTGCTTCCCAACCACATGGTTCCAGGTTCAGTTCCGCTGTGTGGCAACTTGAGCAAGTGTCTTCTACTATAGCCTCAGGCCGTCAAAGGCATTGTGAGTGGATTTGGCAGACATAAACTTATAGAAGCCCGTCGTATATATATATACGACGTATATATATATATATATATATATATATATATATAATACAAATAATATGTGAGTATATGCATATATACGTACATGTATGTACATACCTACATCTACATGTATATATAGATGCATATCTGGGTACAGGACGTTACAAAAAAACGTGGACAAAATGAAAAACAGAACATAAACAGAGTACAGAAAACACATAGGCGACATAGAGAACATTTCCTTCATCAGTTGCCACCATTCTAAAACTATGCGTTTCGAAGAGTTAGGGCAGGACGCATTGTGAGAATGGCTCTTCTCGCGGAAACAAATTAAATTTGTAGTGCCGAGGAATATCGTTGCGAACAGAAAACATGACAGGAAAACCAAACATTGAACATAAACAAGAAGAGCTAGTAGGGCCAGACGTGAAAACATATGTCTGTGCTTGTCCCCCGTATCACATCGCTTGACAACCGATGTTGGAGTGTTTACGTCCTCGTAACTTAGTGGTTCGGCAAAAGAGGCAAGTAGAATAAGTACTAGGTTTACAAAGAATAGATCCTGGAGTCGATTTGTTCGAATACAGGCGGTACTCCGGCATGAAATGACTGAAACAAGTAAACGTATTTGGTTTGCAAAATTCTTTACGTTAGTTCCTGTGTTGAAGCATATTTTATCGTTTCTGGGGAGTGTCAATCTGCTTTAATGCCATATTAATTAACACACTCACAGGTTTAATTTCCACTTCTTAAAAAAAATTTTCGTTTCCTCCTGCAACCTCTTCAATGCTTGTTGACTGTCCGTTATCAGAGCTGCGTTCTTTTAGTCTGTTTGCTTGTGCATATGTCAGTGTGCTTGTGTGTATACATATGTATGTATGTATGTACGTACGTACGTACGTAAGATTGGTGGAATCGAGTACGTCTAAATTGCGCTAGGCTGGCCATCTTGTCAGAATGAATGACGAAATAATACCCAAAGTCCTCATGTACAGCCAACATGTGTTTGAGGGAATACGATCCAGCTCAGTCATAGTCAGTAGTGGATTCCAGCAAGGTATTGTTTTGGATTCTCTCCTCTTCATTATCTACATCAATTACATAGTAGACATCATTAAACATTCTATACTGAAAATCTTTGCAGATGATTCCAAATGGTACACTTCCGTTCTACGAGTAATTCACTCTGAAAAAGTAGGTTTCTCATACATACAAGGCATAGCTCTGTAGGAGCATGTAAAGCTGTGTTTAAGCAGTTCGCCTTGTAACCAGATGGTTTCCGGTTCAGTCCTTCTACGTGGCACCCCGAGCAACAGTCTTCTACAATAAGCCCGGCGTACCAATCACATGGTTCCGTGTTCAGTTCCACTGCGTGGCACCTTGGGCAATTGTCTTCTACCATAGCGTCGGGCGGGCGAAAGCTTTGTGAATGGATTTGGTAGACGGAAACCGAAAGGAGCCCGTTGTATATATATATATATATATATATATATACGTTTGTATGTCTCTGTTTGTCCGTCCACCTTCGCTTCACAACCAATGTTGGTTTGTTAACGTCCCCGTAACCCAGAGTTTCGGCAAGT
>NC_068992.1:18607820-18609378 GCF_001194135.2 Octopus bimaculoides
AGATGGAAACAACAGGAAGATGTTCACAAACAATACTTAATTAAGTGAAATTTCCCTCTTAGCTGGTGGAATGTCAAAATGGCGTCTGAATGTTAATTTTACAATTAATGGCGACTGAAATTTCAAAATGAGTTTTGCCAGTGGGATATATTTTCTTTGAAACAAGTTTAGTTTCATTCCCATCTGTGTATTTATGTCACCTTACTGTTGTTTATTTCGAGTGAATAGGTCAGGTTAAATTCTGTGAGACATTGATCCACTCAATTTAAGATCAAATTATCAAATTATCAAAACTTATGCGCGTTCTCAAGAGGATATTATAGACTACGTGATCTTATCATTTCGAAATTCCTCCAATATTTATGCAAACACAATACAGAATACTTATCTACATACATTTATATATATATACATACATATATAAATACATACATGCATACACACACACACACACACACACACACACACATATATATCCCTCTTCTCTCTCTCTCTCTGTATATATATGTATATATATATAATAAATGCGAAAACGATATTCTGTGTGTCAGTGTATCACAATTTGAACCCCCTCTCACTATTCAATGACACTTCTTCTACTCCTCTTGGTGGGGTAAGAGTAATAGTAAGCAGAGAGACGGTGAGGGCGGTAGTAGATTGACAATTCAGATGGTAATGGGGTGATAGTAATAGTATGAGCTGTAGTCGTGATAGAGGCGGAGGTTACAGTGATGATCGTGGTGGTGGTGGTAGCTGAGGCGGTCAAGCATGACGGTGATAGTATGGGATGTGAAAGACAGTGGTGATGGTGGTGGAGGGGAAGGCGTCGAAATCAAAGGTGTTGATGTTGGTGGCTGAATGGTGTGTGTATGGTAGTTGTTGTGGCGATAGTGGTAGTAGTGGTGATGGCTGAAAACAATCAACAAAGAGAGAGAGTGTGAGAGAGAGAGAGAGGGGGAGAGAGAGAGAGGGAGAGAGAGAGAAAGAGAGAGAGAAAGAGCGAGAGAGAGAGAGAGAGAGAGAGAGAGAGAGAGAGTGAGACAAAGACAGAAAAAAAAATTGTACTGACCGATTCCTTCCCGAATGAGAAAACAAAAACTGTTTATCATGAAGCTTTGCAATAAGTTCCAAGTCGACATATTAAATCGTTTTGATGACAATTGTTCACTGCTTCAAAAATATTTGTCAAGTTTAATAAAATTTAATATGGCGTAGGAGTGGCTGTGTGGTAAGTAGCTTACGAACCACATATTTCCGGGTTCAGTCCCACTGCATGGCACCTTGGGTAAGTGTCTTCTACTATGGCCTCGGGCTGACCAAAGTCTTGTGAGTGGATTTGGTAGATGGAAACTGAAAGAAGCCCGTCGCATATATGTATATATATATATATGTATGTGTGTGTATATGTTTGTGTGTCTGTGTTTGTCCCCCCCCCCCAACATCGCTTGGTGTGTTTACGTCCCCGTAACCTAGCGGTTCGGCCAAATTGACCGATAGAATAAGTACTAGGCTTACAAAGAATAAGTCCTGGGTTCGATTTGCTCGACTAAAGGGGGTG
>NC_068992.1:18609828-18615449 GCF_001194135.2 Octopus bimaculoides
TATATATATTCTTTTATTCTTTTACTTTTCTCAGTCATTTGACTGCGGCTATGCTAGAGAACTGCCTTTAGTCGAACAAATCGACCCCAGGACTTATATCCATATATATATATATATATATATATATATATATATGAATGCGCGCGTGTGTGTGTGTATCTTTATATATCTGCACGTATGATTCCCTATACGGAGCTTAATAATTATTTATATCTACAACAGTTTCTCTTTAGCTCTTACATTTAATCCTGCAATATTTCGTATTTATATACACGTAATTCAAATTTCCGATCATAGGACACAACTCGGTGTTACTTAGCATAGATAAGTTATTCATAACCAAACATATTGATTTCTATCTTTTATAAAAGCTCCACACCGTGCCAGACCAGACCAGACCACACAACACCAGAACACACCAGACCACACCAGACCACTGCAGACCAAACCATTCCAATCTGACTATGAAATAACTCTCGCTCAATGCCACGACCTTTTGTTTTACTTTTAAGAAATAGTTGCCACATAGAGTGTACATTTGGCAACACCACGTCAGTTCAAATTGTTTCAAGTCAAATTTGGGTTAGCATTTTATTGAATAAATATTGCCATGCTTCGTGTTTGGCCATGTTTTACCCTCTCTCTGTGTGTCTGTCTCTCTCTTTCACACACACTAAATCACACACCCATACACACACACAAACACTGACACTAACACACCCAGTATCACTTTCTTGTTATCTTTCAATCATGCTTTCGTGTTTCTTTGTTTTCAGGAGTCAAAACGAACATGAACGTTAGGAAAACAAAAATCTATCTTCCCCAACACCAAAAGCACATTTAAAGATTTCTCTCTCACAGCAAGTGTAATTATAAAATTATAATTATAAATACAATATAGATGTATATGAATTATCATTTTTCATTACAAACTGCTGCAACAGAAGATCCTGCAATGTTTCTTAACTACACTTCTGTATTGCTACTACTACTACTACTACTACTACTACTACTACTACTGTCGCTGCTGCTGCTGATATTACTACTACTATTACTACTACTACTACTGATGAGGAAGATGCTACTGCTGCTGCTGCTACTACTACTACTACTACTACTACTGCTGCTGCTGCTGCTGCTGCTGCTACTACTACTACTACTACTACTACTACTACTACTACTGCAGCAGCAGCAAAGCAGCAAAGCAATGCAAAATACCCCATTGATAGATTTTCAGGTAGTCTCCCCTATGCAGTTATCATATATATATGCAAATTTTACGTTTCTTTTATTAGCCACACAGGGCTCAACGAAGATGGGACAAATACAATGTAGAGCTTTTCTTTTTGGGAGGGGGAAGGAAAAAAAAGGGGGGGGTCGATCAAAGGGGATCGTAGGAAAGAAAAGGGGGTAGTTCGATCAAAAGGGATCGAAAAAAAAAAAAGGGCGATCAATAGGGATCGTGTATCACACAGTAATGTTCTCGTGTAAAAGGAGGGGAGGACAGTTTAGGTTTGGCCGTGGAAATTTTAAAATTTATTCAATCGAAAATCTTCTCTCGGGTATTCCGAAAACATTACACGCCTAATACACTTAACGGTCTATCATGGACCGTTGTCACTTTGTTATGCTTGTGGATACCCGATTTACTATTTTGTTGTGTGATTCCCCAACACCTTATATGGACCCTCAAGGGCCATATGGACACCGGTAGAGAACCACTGTTTTAGAATACCAGAGCCTACTTTTAAAAACTCGGGCTCATGAGAATATTACGAAGAGGGTTTGGATTAGTAAGTGTAGTTAAGGTGTAGAATTTATAGCATAGAACAGAGTGCTATGGGGTGTCTAGCTACGGACTTTTGTCATATTAAGTCAAGTTACACCGAGCTAAGTTTTGCATTTAGCCTTCGACGTCGATGAATTAAAGTCCAGTCAAGTACTTTGCTATTTATGGTGAAATATTTCTTCCCACTAAGTTAAGTAGGTGTTCTTTCATCGAAGCTAGAAATCAATATTATGTAAATTATGCAGGAAAGATTGAGTTTTCAGAGTGGCAGTAAGAAACCCCCACCCACCACCTTCTAAAGTGCAAATTGCAACAAATACCATTTATTCGCAGGCATACTCAATCTATAAAATAACTGCTGCTGCTGCTGCTACTACTACTACTACTACTACTACTACTACTACTACTACTACTACTACTACTACTACTACTACTAGTACTAGTACTAGTACTAGTACTACTACTACATTACTGGGGTGGATTTAATAAACTCCTCTTCCATCCACTCGCAAATAACTTAGATGTACTTTGTCAAAGTGCATTGAAAAATATAGACAAGCAAAAATAGATACGCGATATTCAAAACAGATTTAGATGAGGTATTAGTAAATATCTACCCAGAGTTCATTATAAATACTACACGTATTTGTGAAGATCGTAAAGATAATTCTGAATAACATATGTGATGAGAGGAATAAACACTAAAGCTAAATTTAATTTCCTAGCTTTGATTCACCATTGTGAACTTTGTTCTATAGTTGTCAATGGCCGCACATCTGTTAACAGCTGAGTTACACGCAAGCAGGACTTTCATCTTTCTTTCATCAATATATCAGCATGTTATCGATGCCGTAACTCCCTTTATTCTATAACCATTTCAATTACGTATAACACCTGCCTGGAGTTGCTTAATTCAACCTTAACAAGTTGGTGCAAGTCTTTGAAAAGTTAGTAGCAAAAACAGATATATTTTGAAATGTATCTCATCACATTTCGTTTGCTGTAGTAAGTAAAAGTTAGTAAATACAAGCAGAGCAATGAGGTTTCGATACTTGCTGAAATTGTATGACTTAGCGGTATTGGATTGTATCACTCCGTCGCTTATGACGTCGAGGGTTCCAGTTGATCCGATCAGCGGAACAGCCTACTCGTGAAATTAACGTGCAAGTGGCTAAGCACTCCACAGACACGTGTACCCATAACGTAGTTCTCGGGGATATTCAGCGTGATACAGTGTGACAAGGCTGACCCTTTGAATTACAGGCACAACAGAAAGAGGAAGTAAGAGTGAGATAAAGTTGTGGTGATAGAGTACAGCAGGGTTCGCCACCATCCCCTACCGGAACCTCGTGGAGCTTTAGGTGTTTTCGCTCAATAAACACTCACAACGCCCGGTCTGGGAAGCAAAACCGCGATCCTATGACCTCTAGTCCACTGCCCTAACCATTGGGCCATTGCGCCTCCACAGCGGTATTGGATAAAAGTTCATATTCACCCCTTTCTTTTTTCCTTAAGTGCAAAATCATCACCACTGGCGTCACAAACGTGGTACGGGTGCGAAACGTGCTGGCGTCATTATTATAACCCTTAAGACTAATATAGTTCTATGTTTAAGAGATGAGGAATTGTGTACATTATTTGCAATTGACGGGTATTTGTTCTCATCATCTTTGTTGTTAACACAACGTTTCGGCTGATATACCCTCCAGCCTTCATCAGGTGCCTTGGTGAAATTTCGAACCTCGGTTCTTATTTCTAAGGCATTTTTCGATGTTATTATTATTATTATTATTTTTATTATTATTATTCAGGTCACTGCCTGGAATCGAACTTGGAATCTTGGGGTTAGTAACCTACGCACTTAACCACTATGCCATATGCCCGTGAAATAGTGGTTAAGAGCACGGGTTACTAACCCCAACATTCCGAGTTCGATACCAGGCAGTGACCTGAATAGTAATAATAATAATAATAATAATAATAATAATAATAACATCGAAAAATACCTTAGGGATGAGAACCCAGGTTCGAAATTTCCCCAAGACACATGATGAAAGCTGGAGGGTATATCAATCGAAACGTTGTGTTAACAGCAAACAAGATGAGGACAAATATCCGTTAAATGTAAATAAAGTACCTTAAGTCCAAATATTTTTTGTGCAATGTTCCTGTAGAAATTACTTAATTAATTTAATTAAAAAGAAGACATTAAAAGTTTCCCGTGCGGCGAACGCAGGGGAATATCGAGACTGTTACTCTCCTTTTTACACATTTTATAAACTATAACAAAAATACAAATAGCAATTATTTAACCTAAAACATGATGCATACATTAAATACGCCCATCCAAGGTACAATATCTCAAAACACAAAGAATAGCTACACATGCACTTATATATTCATGATGTACACAAATATATGGCAGGTATACATAATACTGAAATACGCATAAAATAAAAACATGCAGACAAATATATTGATATATCAAATTAAAAAAAAAATAATAAAAAAACCTAAATTCAATAAAGAGATGAAAGAAACAGTAAGATGATACATGTTCATCTTATTAGGTATTTCTGCTTATTTAGAAACCTACAATGAAAAGGTCATTTCACAGATGTTAAACCATAAATTTCACAGGATACAGTCTTAAAGTTAATATCGCTCCGCTAAACGCCGCAAATTTCTGTCTCGCTATTGGCTAAGAATACACAATTTTTCAATTTTTAAATCTCTGTAACTTTTTCCTCCAATTCCTTTCTCCACATCATCATACCTTCATAGCAATTAGACTGGAAATCTTTACTATTAAAGCCAATTTTCAGACATTTTACTGTCTTTTAAAAAGATGCGGGTTTTGAGAATGAAAAAAACAACTAGATCCCATCCGTCGATCCCACAACATCTTGCATGGATCCCTGTTGAGAAATCCTGGCCTAGTTCATAAGGCGAACTGATAAGTCTTTTTAGTTATAACTGTTGTATCTTTACTAGAAAAAAGGAAACAAAGAAAAGAAAATCATTTTCATGATAAGAGAAAAAGGCCTGCTTTTGGTGTATTGTTATTTGTGTGCGCGCTGGATGTGCATGCACAAATACGTGCACATAAAGTAAGATAACAAATTGCGAATAATTTGGTTACCGAATGCATATACTGTAACCTACTCCAAAATGCACATGCACATAGGTGCCAATAGAGCAAACACGTGAATCCGGGGAGTGTAATATGAAGCCTCTATGAAAAACACTCACATAAAACTTCAATTATCTCGTAGAATCTATTTCTTCTCACATTAGCCACTTCGTACAATACCCTACTACTATCTACTGTGTCCATACGCCTACGCACACGAAAGCAAAATCACGTAAATACATGCATACGCACGTATAGAACCAAACGTATACGCATGCACTTCTAAACCCATTACACTCCTACATTCATATTCCCCCACACTCGTACCAAATAACCCACGCAGGATAATATCATAGAACTACATTCTCAGCAAACGGACATTCGCACACACATACACACACTAAACCCCACTACAAAACAAAACTCATAAATCCAAAAGAAATACATTAGACAAAACTACACCCAAGAATCAAAAAGAGAAATAAGCATATAAACGTAGCCTCAGCAGCAGCTGTAGTATTTGGCGCCAGTCATACCAGACTATTTATTAAATGCCCTGTGAACATTTATAGATGCGTACACCATTCATTCGGAAGTTACTTTGCGCCTAAAGATGTGCTTCAGACGATCATCTAGAAACTCAGTGAAATGGAATGATATCACTGTAGGTCCTTTAGATAAGCAGCATCTGTGTGTACG
>NC_068992.1:18616033-18620371 GCF_001194135.2 Octopus bimaculoides
TATATATGAGCGATGGCTAGAGAAATATTGAGCTTTGTTTTTAATAACCAGTTGATCTAGCAAGCGGGGCCTTATATCAGTGAGGGGGCCGGTGCACATTGATGCAGTCGAGAGGGAGGCTCCGAACAGGCGCGCATTCTCTCCTGATGACCCCATACACTGGCTGGCTAACGGTATGCGGAGTTTTCGACTGGTAGCACTTGCATGTGTGAGTTGTTTGCAAGACACACACACACACACACACACACACACACATATATATATATATATATATATATATGTAACGAGCAGAATGCGATATGTTTCGTTGGATTGCTAGTCGATTATACCAACCCTTCATCAATAACAAAGCCTGAAATTTTGTCGAGGAGGATAATCGATTACATCGATCCAAGTGTTTCACTGGGTCTTAATTTATCGACCCCGAAAGGATGAAAGGCAAAGTCGACCTCGGCTGAATTTGAACTCAGAACGTAGCGACGGGCGAAACACCGCTATGCATTTCGTCCACTGTGCTTGCTAACAATCCTGCCAACTCGCCACCTTAACCTTTCGTCAATAACGAAAAAATAAATGTGAACGTCGCGCTGAAACTTTACTACAGAAAAATATAGCCGTCAGTACAAGAAGGCATTTCTTTTTCTGGCGCCTGATTCTGCAATCCAACTGTTTCTCATTTAATCGATAATATAACCATATATTTAGCGAATTGATTTTGAATTCCATGTTGCTGTTAATATATATTTAGTTACTTACACGTGAACGTTATTTTCCTGTCGTAGATTTGTTCCGGAAATTACATACGATATATCGAATAAAATAAGTGCTACATCATTTGCTTTCTTCTTGGAATTCTTAAAAGCACTATGGTTTACTTTTCTTCTCGATGTTGTGAAATGTCTGCGGAGATGTCACGTTTTATTGAGAATCTGATTTTAATTTTCTAGTCAATACAATAGAACAGGTTAATAATTGAGACTTCTTTTATACCATTACAATTTATCTGTCAATCTTCTTTAAAAGGTATTCGAACGCTTTCATATATGCAGTTAAATATATACAGTTATCTATAATCTTATGGATATCCATTGCCAAAATTGTCAGATTGAAAATATTTAGTGACTTAATTAAGGATCAAATTTAGCAATTTCAGCAGAAAGGGAGTTTAGACTGCAACTACAGTTCGACTGTCTCTAGCAATTTAAACTATAACATCTTGATTTACATTTTCTGTATGAAGCACAGGTATTTTCATCTGGCTGATATTGAGTGCAAATTGATAAGTAAACTCAAGGATGTTTTGTTATACTTCTTGAACAGTGACTCCATTTTTTTAAACACTAGATCAGTATAGTCAAATAATTTCGATGGGCCACTATATTTAACGGCATTTATTTTACGGAAACTCGCAGGAGAAAATGCAGTTATCCTTAACAAACCTAAAACACAGAATATATATATATATATTGTGTGTGTGTGTGTGTGTTTGAATGTATATGCCTTTATTATGAGATTACCGTGAGGCAACGATTAGAGTGTGTATTTCATCTGTAAATGTATGTTTTGACGCAGAGGCAAACAACTACTCCGCACAAACCACGTACATTTTTAGTAAACATAAGACTGGAAAAAAAAAAGAAAGAAAAAGGGAGAGCATTCGATTTATAAGTCGCCTTTAGCAACAACTTATTTTGCTTCTGTGGAGAGTAACTAGAACCTGATCTGGGATGTGGGCTAAATGAATAATGTACTGTGTTGAGTCAAACGTTTTGCAATGTTTTGGTAACTTATTTGCATTATTCCTCAGATTACTACAAAAGTAGCTTTGCCTTCAGAGTAGAAGCCAACGTGTTGTACGGTCTGAAGTTACCTTTTTCTTCTCCTCTCAGTTTTTTGATTCCACGCAGATATCAGTTCTTCTTCGACCCGAAGAACTCCTTTACTGAAGCTGAAACTACCTTTTGGCTGAAGAAGCGTCGCGAGCAAAGGAAGTGAGCCATGGATCAAAACAAGTAATAATACGAAAGAGCTAGGTCCGGTCAATATGTTGGGTGTGGCATCAGCTCAATTGCTTTTGGTTCCGTGAGTTTATTCCTGGTCATTCGAGAAATATGAGGTCTAGCGTAATCTTGCTACTGAAGAGCTTGCTTTCTGTTAAGCAAATACGGGTATTTTTGTGGCACGGTTCGTGGGTACAGATCCACTTCAGCTGTTCGGGGTACAGATTGGCATTGATGGTTCAACCATCCGTAACGAACTCATAATGATTTCTTTCCTCCATAGTTTTTCCTCAAAAGTTCCACCAGGGGCAGAGCATCCCCTTGAGTTCGAAACACTCATGTTTGACAACAGGTTCCGAAGTTCGAAACTTTAGTGAAGGAGTTCTTTGTTTGAGAGAACAAGAACTGCTATCGTTCATTTCACACTTCGTTCTTTCCTTCCCCCTCTCTCAAGAACTAACAGAACGATGGCTTCAGACTGTACAACACGATGGCTTGTACTTTGAACGGTAAACTGCTTTCGTTGTAACTTCACGAATAAATGAAATAAGTAACCAAAATATTCTTTTCTACTCTCGGCACAAGGCCCGAAATTTTTGGGGAGTCGATTATATCAACCCCAGTACGCAACTGGTACTTAATTTGTCGACCCCGAAAGGACGGAAGTCAAAGTTGACTTCGGTGGAGTAACCAAAATATTCTTTTCTACTCCAGGCACAAAGCCCGAAAATTTGGGGGAGGCAAACTCGACCTCGGTGGAGTAACTAAAATGTTGCAAAACATTTGACTCAACATAATACTGATTCTGAGTGATTTCATTGGCTGACTACTTAAGGAAACACATTTTGCGTACCTTCAAAGCCTACTTTTCAAAGTGTGAATAAACGTATGTTTAGTAAAGTCTTATCTTCACATTTCTTTTTTTATTACACTTAAAAATCGCAAGGTAGTGCTTATAGTAATTAATTTATTTACGTTGCCAACTAGAGCGCTGTTACCGAGTTTAAAGGAACCAACTCCATTATATAAGAATCGGGTGTCAGCAGTAACTTGTTAAAATCTACAGTTTATTTAACGAAGAATATGAGATCCCGATCCAAAATCAGGCGTTAAAAGATTATGAAACAAGTGCTGGCGTGAAATAGAAATTTTCACAGCAACACAAATTGTTTATTAAAGCGCATGCTCTTCAAGTTTACACTTTACATTTCATATATGATACCTCTGCACAGTAATGTATGTGTGTATGCACATATGTATGCATGGATGGATGGATGGATGTTTGTATGTACATATACATATATGCATGTATGTATATCGGAGTTCGCGCTATCCAACAGAACTGCTTGCAGAACTTGCATTTGCAGCTGATATCTGCTTTCTTGAAGACTACTTGTCAGCAAACCAGGATTTACTCAATCCTCTCGAGAGAACTACTTGAAAAAGTTGAGGAGTACTATGGTGTCCACACCAATACTTTTTTTTCTATCCGAATCGGTCAGGCCTGAGGGAGGGCAATTACCCACTCTCTTCATAAACACTGTTTCTTGCCATTTATAATAAAATAAATATATGCAACTATAAAAGTTATAAAAAACATATACAGTACTATTTCTACTTCGCGGATTTTCAACTATGGCGGGGGAATTTGGAACGTAACACCCGCCATAGTCGATGGATTACTGTATTTTTTGTGAACGTATGAATGTGTGTTTTTGCCGAGAAGGACGTACATACGTGCATCTGATTTTATCGGTTGTGTGCATGTATGTGCGCATAAATATATTTTATCTTTTAATCGTTTCATTCATTTGTTTTCGGCCATGCTGGGGCACTGCCTTGAAGAATTTTTAGTTGAATGATTCGACTCCAGTACTTAACCTTTTCCCATCCCATTCTATGGGTAATTAATCTCTTTGCTTGACCATTAAGTGACGGGGAAGCAGATACACCAACACCGGTTGTCAAGTACAAACAAATACACACGCACATACACACAAACACACACACATACATATATATGAAGGGCTTCTTCCAGGTTCCAACAACGAAATTCATTAACAAGGACTTGGTCGGTCCGACGCTATAAAAATAATTTTTCGCCCAAGCTGTCACACAGTGGGACTGAACCAGGAAACCATGTAGTTCATAAGCAAACTTCTTGCTGCACAGATATATGTGTGTTTGTTTGTGTGTGTGTGTGTGTGTGTGTGTGTGTGTGTGTGTGTGGCCAAGGAATTGACCAAATAATTCATTATGTCAACATATGTTATAATATTATTATGCTTTTTTTCTGTTAAACATTAACTTAGTGTATATTCAATATGCATTATTACTC
>NC_068992.1:18621924-18623220 GCF_001194135.2 Octopus bimaculoides
TATATATATATACATACTTATGTTTATGTGTATGTATATGTAGAAAATGCATCCATATATATATATATGTGTGTATATATAGTTAATTTCCTACACTTCCTATTTAAACATATTTAAATTAATATTTATTTTTTATCGCTGCAGAGTTGCAATTCCACGGTAATCACTTTGACAAAATTAATTGGCAAGTTAATATGATACACTATAGCGAAATCACAATCTCACTTTTCTCAATGAGATTTCTTATATTTCAATATTTCTCCTTGTTTTTATACCGGAATAGTAATGGGTGACATTTTCTATTTCCCTTTCTAAAGACAGCAAAATATATGCGACTGATTTAAATATCAGATAATAGGATAATTAAGAAGAGTATAAAACATCAGTGATGAATAGAAGCAATTACTTTCGCGAGCCATTCACTAAGTGTTTTAAGTAAGAGCTAAATACGCGGCGAGAAGCTCTGCTTCCATCACACGCATCACAGACACGCTAAACACATACACACACACACGCCCTCCACACGCACGCTGCCCCACGCCCTCCCACGCACGCGCACATCCATCCAAACGCACGCACATAGATATGTATACATGTGTGTGCGTGCCTGTGTGTGTGTATGTGTGTGTGTTTCCCTGTCTCATTTTCTCCATATATGAGTATGTTTATATATAGCACATGCACACACGCACACATATATATATATATGCACAAATAATTATGCAGAAATACATTTACACATACTGAAACACGCGGACGCGCGCACACACACACACGTATATATACGTATGTATGCACAACTGTTCATAGTGACTTGAGTCTGAACACACTATCTTAAAGATAGCGTTTGTGACACTGCAATTAGTATATGCTGAACAATTACTTAATACATTTGAATAATACTCGTGTAAATATGTATGTGTGTGTGTCTCTATACATGGAGAGAGAGAGAGAGAGAGAAAGAGAATAAGAGAATGGATATAAAATGTATTTAGATTTGATATTGGATTTTGTGTGTGGTGATATATTGCAGAACGTACGTCAACGAACAAGTGGGGTGTTCGTCGTGTGTACGCGTTGCTATTGTATTTTAGTTACAAAGTCAACAACAAAAGAGCTAATCGATGATAAAATATGCCCCATTAGTGGCCATTCTATGTTTTTCCTGTGTGTAGAGAATCCAGTATTATGTTGAGAAATATATTATCTTCTAAGAAAATATACTATGATTCAAGAGCGATTTTGCTGATCTCTCTCTCTCTCTCTCTTTGTATATATATATATATATACATATAT
>NC_068992.1:18623533-18625021 GCF_001194135.2 Octopus bimaculoides
TTCTAGACAAAAGTTTTAACTGTCTCAGAATTCTTTTGTTTCTTATCTAGTGGTGATAGCAAAGGGACAATTACTTCTAAAGAGAGGGAAGGTGTAAGCAGTATGCATGGACAAGGCTATAAAAAGTATTAGAATCTAGAGGTTTCACTGGTCATAGTAGTATCAGGTCATTTTATTACTATCAAAATGTTGAGGAATTAATGTTGAGGAATTATAGCCCTAGGTATATGGGTCAAATAGGCTTTTTACTTTATATATATATATATATATATATATGCGGCTCCCTCGTTGGCTCATACATATAAATACACCCAAAATGTTGTGATCTGAGATGGTTGTGGCTCTCATTTCAAACTCTTAGGATGACCTCCTAGATACCGGGAGCATACTGTCCATCCTTTCCCATTTGAAGAGGTTATCTGCGATTTGGAGGATATTTGATTGCTAGTTGTAACATGTCCTGCAATAACAGCTCTGTATGATGTACATTATCTTGTTATTATTGTGGTTATATTTAATCCAAAGTCAACTGAAGTAGAGCATATATTCCTGTATGTCAGGAAAGTATACCTGTTTTATTATACGCCCTGAAACTTCCAACTATTTTCACATAGCCCCGGAACATTATACATAGAATATATTATCAAACAAGTCCTATTCAAATAAGTCTTAATATTTGACGAAGTAACGTTAGCACACCGGACAAAATTTCGTCCGTGTTTACGTTTTGAGATCAAATTCCGCCGAGGTCGACTTTGCCTTTCATCCTTCGGGATCGATGAAGTAAGTTCTAGTTGAACATTTGGTTCGATGTAATCGACTTATCCCCTCTCTCGAAATTTCCGGCCTTATGCCACAATTTGAAATCAATATTTGACGAAGTTGTTGGTTTCTAGAAAATTCAGTTACTATGTAGAGCCCTCACATGTCATCGGTCGGTAAAATTACTTAAATCAGTGTGTTTGGCTATTATTTCTAACAATTTGAACGACCTGTAAAGTGGCTCCCTATGAGATATTGCATGTGTATTGCTATCGGTATATATGTGTAGATAGGATCCTGAAGACGTGAGATGGAATGAAAGTAATATTACAAAATGAAATGGAATTTTATGTTATTTAAAATAGAAATAAAATAACCAAAGCGTGGTAACAGAAATATATTTTTTAGAACAGCAATGAAATCTCGCCGAGAAACAAATGCTAATAACTAGAAAAAGCTCTTTGCTTCTGTACGAAGGTATGATATAAAAACAGGAAATTTTTAAAGAAATTTAATATTTCACAATATGTAAATAAGAAAATACAGAAGAGGCAAAGAAAATTGAAATTAAAATTGGGTATGCATAGTAAAACACATGTATGTGTATCACTGCATACATACAGAGATACACACGCAAGTTCACACACAGGTATAGTGTGTGTGTATCTCTCTCTCTATATATATATCTATGTATATATATATGTGCATATATATATATATATATAT
>NC_068992.1:18625810-18626253 GCF_001194135.2 Octopus bimaculoides
ATATATATATATATATAGGCGCAGCGTGACTGTGACGTAAGGAGTTTGCTTCCCAACTACATTGTTCTGGGTTCAGTCCCACGGCCTGGCACTTTGGGCAAGTGTCTTCTACTATAGCCTCGGGCCTACCAAAGCCTTGTTAGTGGATTTGGTAGAGAGAAACTGAAAGAAGTCCGTCATATATGTGTGTATGTTTGTGTATGTGTGTGTGTTTGACTCCCTCACCATCGCCTTACAACCGATGTTGGTGTATTTACGTCCCCGTAATATAGCGGTTCGGCAAAAGAGTCCGATAGAATAAGTAGTAGGTTTGCGAAGAATAATTCATGGGGTCGATGTGTTCGACTAAGGGGGGTGCTCCAGCATGGCTGCAGTCAAATGAATGAAACAAGTAAAAGAATAAAAGAATGTATATATATATAAATATATATATATATGTATAT
>NC_068992.1:18626263-18633285 GCF_001194135.2 Octopus bimaculoides
AGAGAGAGAGAGAGAGAGAGAGAGAGAGAGAGAGAGAGAGAGAGAGAGAGAGAGAGAAAATAATATGCATCCAAATGTCATTCGTATTTTAATCATGTACTTCGTAAACAAAGTAATGAACAAATTTTTAGTTGTCGAGAATGTTAAACATTAGAGAAGCGAGGTCTTGTGAAATAACACAATATTTGTACGCGTAACAAATATATTGAAACATCCGTCAAAAATATTTACTTTAAAATTCCGATTACACTAGCACTGAAGATCAATGAATATATATGTGCATGCGCACTAATATGGATTAAAAGTTATCAAATAATCTATTGCGCTGCAACAGGAAATGGTTATACTGCAATGCGCTATACTGAAATATTTCAACTCACAAATCGCCATGGCATATCTAACGCGTATTTTACTGATTAAATTGGAGCGTAACATGACAGAATCGATAAGAGTGCATATTATTTAAGAACTTCTTTTGACAGTCCAAAAATCAACTTTTATACGGCGTAATTAATTGCTATGCTATTCTGCTCAGCTCACTTCAGACAGCAGTAATCCAAGAATATTCGTATGGCTATACATACATACATACATACACACACACATTTATATATATATATATATATATATATATATATAAACAGACATTTTCACTGTTACGATATTATATACGTATACGTTCAATGTTGAATTGCATCACGCTGCTCATAACACCATTCGTAGTTGCACATAAATATGAATTTACGACTTCCTATTGGTGTGTAGTAAGTAGCTTACTTACCAACCAAATGACTCTGGGTTCAGTCCCACTGCGTAGCACCTTGGGCAAGTGTCTTCTACTATAGCCACGGGCCAGCTAAAGCCTTGTGAGTGGATTTGGCAGACGAAAACTGAAAGAAGCTTGTGAGGGGTTAAAGTCGTAAATCTGGTCGAGCTGACGGTTTCCCATGAAAATAACATGGACTCTGCTCCGACTCGAAGGATTGACTGCTTTGAACATCTCATCGCGGAATAAGAAAACGTTTGCTGGAAATGAGAACATTATCCAATTGGATACAGTTGGATACAGAGGATTTATTGGAAACAGTGTGTATGAGGCGATGCTTGTTATCGCCTCATCAATTGTCTATTTTCAGTTGTAACTGTGGAGACCCTGGAGCTTATCGACTTTACCAGGCGTTTATGATAAACTCTGTCTTCTGTGATGTAAAAGTCACAGCAACGCTTCGAGATAACGTAATTGAAAAGAAAAATTAAATCGCTTTACGCTAAGAAAATTTTAAAATACGTTATCCAGACCTCCATTCTTCTTGCCGGCACTGCAACGAAAGTAAAGCTACTAAGTTGGTTAGCCACATATGAGGTTTAAACCACCTGCACTCCACATACAATTAAATGGAGAATCGTGGAGTAATCCATGCCGTATATAAACGCAACTCGTACTTAGCTAAAAGATCGCGCATTCGTTTTAGAAATCTAAGATTCCCACCACATTGCACGATTCCAGATCGAGCATTTTCAGCATATGCAAACATACGGACAACATTTTAATTGGCGAACTGGAAGACATCACCATATCCGGATTGCGCAGATGTTTGGACCTCTCGGCGTTGTATTTTTGGACCTCTCTCTGTTGCATTATTTTAGAGTTTAATTATGACTTCTGCGGTCAAAGAGGACCTCTTTCTAATTTTCTTTCTTTTCCTTCCTTTCTTTTTCCGTTTCCTTTCACTCTTTCCTTTCTCATTCCACATTTGTCACCATCCTTCTTGTTGTAACTTGTCGCTTCACATGTGACATCGTCCTGATTTTCAAACAGCACACCATGTGCTCATAGCTTAGGGAATGCTTGGAGACACAATGCACGTTACAAAACCTGCCTAACTACTTGATTTATTGGAAAGAAACTATTGGTAGCTCTTACTTTAATACGGAGTAAATTAAACGATATTTGTGTCTCATTAGATGGAGTACTTTATTGTTCACCTTACCATAATGAAAGAGTAAACTCTAAACTATATATGTGTGTGTTTGTGTGTGTATGTGTGTGTTAGTGTCTGGAGTTGTGGTTAATATGTGAATGTATAGCTACACATTAGTTGGCATCTGAACATTTAATAATTTACGCACACGCACTGTATAATAATATGGAATCTAAAAGTTTTCTTTTTGCTACTCTTTCTCGATTACTCCCTCACGTGTTATAAAGCTCTTATTTGTTGAAACCATTTAACTACATTTAACCTACAACAATAGAGATTGCATAACAATGCCCAAACCAAATTCCTCTAGAGAAATATTATCACCTATTAAGTTTTATGAATACACTAACATCACCACAGAAAAAAAAAACATATCTAAATAAACACACGCACACATATACATATACACAAGTGTGCGTTTTTGTGAGTGTATTTTGTGTGTGTATGTGTGTGTGTGTGTGGGGGGGGGTGAGTCTATGTTTCTGTGTGCGCGTGTGAATGGGTCTTCTCGTGTAATTATCAGGTTCTATTTGAAACCTTAAATTTTGAAATCCTGCCGATCACTTTTTCTTATTCTCTATTAGAAAATTATATTTCGAGATTACATAACATATATACGATAGCTGCGCCATTGAAATGTTGTGATTATTGTTTATAGAAAGTTAGCTTTCGAGGATTCAATATATAAGTGCAGTTAGAGATATTTAATGAGAAACTTCGTTTCATAATCACGTGCTCATTGGATCCATCCATATATGCTACTCTTGTATGTTACAACATGTTAACTACTTCAGCAAACTTTTACGACGGAAAATTTAAGTCTACTGAAGATAAGGTAGGAGAAAATTGTTGTAATTATAAAAATTATGAAGACAAAATCACGTAGCCAGACCTGTATTCTTGTCCTTAGACATTCAGCCAGCTTTTGTTAAAATCTTTCATTATTGCAATTGGTACCTGTAGCGATTTGCGACGTCTTGTCTATTATGTTCGATAAAAAAAAAAAATAATAAATAAATAAAATTGATTTCTTGCAATATGCTGTCTAATATATGAACACTTATGTTCACCAAAATATGTATGTTGTTCCATCTTGAAAATCAAAAATCACTATTAAATTAATTTCTTTTCGTACATGTTTACATCTAGTTTACGGGGTGAAATTCGTATCGTATGGCGGTTACACTCAAGCTAGACTCCATGTAATAGCAATCAATATTGAGAAATAGCAGTCACCGTAGAAATCTTTTGGTACCACTGATGATATCAAGTCTTCATTAGAAATTTGCCTTTCCTTCCGATACACTCCTATATTTGCATTTTGTAGAATAAAACTGACTAATTTCCCATTCAGACTGGTGGTATGTACATTTTGTTTCGTTAATCTTTACATTACTTTATCATATTTATGTTGGGTATCGAGCATTATTTGTAATCAATTGCAACTGCTATCTATTTAGTTTTTTTTTATTAGTATTATTCATCGTCTGATGTGTGCATATATATGCATCAGGTTTATACCTGTAATTATAGGGGCCCTGAGATATGTAGTACACTGCCTATATACCGATCTGAGAAATTAGGCTTCTCAAAATCAGAAAGGAGAAAGCTAATTCGAAGACTACTCATTCAATCCATCACTGGAACTATAAAAATCTGTAAAACTTTCCAGAAATTTATATTTCAAATATATATAAGCATGTCTAGATATGCAACTATATGCATGAGAATACATATATAAAATAAAACATACAAATCTTCACATATACATACATAAATACATACATACAAACATACATACATACATACATACATACATACACATATACATACAAACAAGAATACTTTGTTGTTGATGTTGAAATTCTAAGGAAAGAGTTTGGGAACTAGGTTAGAAACCGACTCTTTCTCTATTGGCAAGAAACCTTGAGATAAAACTGAATAACGACATACATACGCACATGCATACATACATACATACATACATACATGATGGCCGTCCACTCGTGACCGAGAAAGACCATTGCCGACCTTCAGGAACATTTTGCGCTCTAGGACTAACTTATATTTTGCATTTGGGGCTCCGTTGGTGCCCAATGAGCCCTGCTCTTGACAAGCATACACGACTGCAATCATTGCAGATTAAGCTTTCCCCATTCACTATATGAGCCGTGCGCTTTCGCGCAGCTCGCTTAAGTACTTCATGCCGGATATGTGCTCTCTCAAAAGTGTCGATCCCCTCCTTAACCTGTTTCCTCCATCTGTGGTGATGATAGGCATTGTTCTCCCAGTCAGCGTCCTGCATATCACAGGCCTTTAATGATGACTTGACACAGTCCTTAAAGCGCAGCCTTTGTTTCTGCCGGAGTCTCCTTCCATTCACAAGTTCTCCATAGAGCATCTGCTTTTGAATCCTGCTATCCTTCATTCTAATAAGGTGTCCGGTCCAACGTAACCTGTGCTTGTGCACCATCACCTCAATACTCAAGATATCAGCTGTCCTCAGGATCTGTGTGTCTGGAATAAATACATACATACATACATACATACATACATACATTCGCATACACACAGAAATATATTTCATTTCTTAATTATTTTCATTAAGGGGAAAATGCAATACTCTTGGTTAATAAACACCGAAAGCAGATACATCTGAGGTAATGTTAAAAATGCAGACGGAAGTGGCAAATAATAGATTATGTTGACAAGCTAATTTAACGTAATCAGTTTAGTGTCTTTACTGTCGAAGTATTCTAACACGTGTATGTGAATGTGCAGATCAGTAGCTTCGTTGTAGATATTAGCGGTGCCCTCCATTGAGGGTCTTCACTGATCCTTATAGAGAGATTATAAGCAATGGCATAATTTATAAGTGTCTTAATATATTTAAAATTAAGCTAAAATTGCAAAAAGCAGTGCTGCAGATGTTAATTATCAATTCTAGATGGAAATATGTTAAACATTTAAATTTCATTGATTTATATTTCTAGTTTCCTTTTCCTCTTTCCTAATGTTCAGATAAAATATTTTATATGTTTCTTATTTAATAACATGATTTAGTTTTGCTACTCTTCAACAATTTACCTTGTGGTGTATGTACAAACAATATTTGCAGCGACAGCTCAAATTTATTTACTTTATTGGTACTCCTTAAATATTCTGCTTATTTGTATATTTGGAACCGACTCTTCTAATGTTTGACGTTCTCATAAAAATGGTTGCATGAATGATTTCATACCAGATCCATGTAAATTGATTTGCTTAATTGTGCATCAGGATTGATAGTTTCTAGATACGATTTTGGGCTACGTATATTGGTGTAATCTTTTTATTTGTGTCGCCAGACATATTTGGATAGCGATTTTACAACGTTTGGATTACAACGTTTTATACATTTTATCACTCTTTTTAAAAATGCTTTCTATTAAAAAACAAGCAAACAATATAACTTCACGGTTACTCTGCGTGTGTGCTTTTCCTTATTGTTAATCTAGCGCATAATAAAATACACATCTGTTCTTCAATTTTAATTAGATATATTAGATGCTATAATAACTGCGTATGCTGTCTATATTGTTCGCTTTCGAAAAGCATTTCTGTACCAAAATTTCTCACCAAATGAGATATAAAAACCTAGCTTAATGCTTCAATATAAAAGTAGTTCTGGATTACAGCAGCATGTGTCACCCCTGAAATTGTTTCTAACTGTAAAAGTATGGACTAATGTAACATATGTTAGTGGATATTCCACGATTTTTAATATAACAATATTCTTCACATACATTTAAATACTATGAGCTGCAATTACCAAGATTTTGTCCCCAAAATTACCTGATGCCAACCATCTGTATTTATATTCCGGTGTACAGGTTCTTTAAGTTTTATGATAAACATTATTCAACTACTGAAACGTCTAATGTATTTAGCTGGAAATCTACTTCCGCTAGCAGGTTTGTTGTCGGTCTCTCCTTGAACCTCGGCTATAAATCATTTTCATTGGGGAATAAATGGAACGCTGGAAGCATTTGCGGTTACTTAATAATTATTGAATGGAAATCCCTTCTCAGTAAAATCCCAAATGTGATACCAAACCGAAATGATATACATATTTCAAAATTTAAAGACATAAAGACAGGAATGAACTTAATGTACCACGGCACCTTCCAGGTAATGGCATTGAGTAAATATACAAAGGAAAGATCGGATATATATAAGTACATATACATAAAACTATAATCACACACGTGTACTATGACATACACGCGCACACTCATGCGCACACACATATGATGGGTATATGTAATGTATGTGCCCGATTGTTTATACGTAAATACTGCAAAAAGTTGATAGGTTTATATTTTCTTCCTTATTATATAAATAAAACACTGTAGGAAAAATGCTAAAAGGTTAAATTATATCGAATATATCATCTTCCAAACCAAATAGTTTAGAGAAATATCTCTACAGACAATATTCTCGGTGAAGCAAACAAAGAAGATGGCGACAAAAGTATATTGCATCTAAAGTTCCATATATTTTAGATCTATACACACCAAGACAGATGGCTTCTTAATAATGGCGCAAGACCAAAGACTTTTCACAATAAATTACATTATAAATTAGTGCGCAATATAATTAAGATCTGTATTGACTGCCAGTATTGGTTACGCGTTTGATTCCAAGAAATAATTGATATAAACTTCTCTATACTTACTCTGTCATCGCTGTAAACTAATGCGGAAACCAGTAGAATATAATTGCCTTTTTATATCTGCAACACTACAATTTGTCCCTTGTTTAAAATTGTCTTGAAAACCAGTGGTGCGGAAATACTGAATGAGAAGAACGGCTGTGTCATTAACAATGAAAAGAAAAATAAGAAAATTCTAGCAGGACATCACTAGAAACACATTAATGGACCCTTAACTAACTGGGACATTAATATAAAATCGAGGAAATCATCAGAGAGAGGGAGAGAGAGAGAGAGAGAGAGAGAGAGAGAGAGAGAGAGAGAGAGAGAGAGAGAGAGAGAGAGAG
>NC_068992.1:18633486-18633738 GCF_001194135.2 Octopus bimaculoides
TATATATATATATATATATATATATATGTATATAATATATATAAATGTATATATATGTTTGTATGTGTCTGTATAAGTGTGTATAAGTGTGTATGTATATGTTATACATATATGTGTGTGTGTATTTATGTATGTCTGTGTATCTATATGGTTATCTATCAATATCTACATGTATGGATACATATTTGTCATCATATGCATACACACACACACACACACACAGACACACACACACACACACACACACACACA
>NC_068992.1:18633748-18635366 GCF_001194135.2 Octopus bimaculoides
CACACATATATATATATATATATATATATATATGTATATGCATGCATATTACATACGGTTAAACTATGACGTGTACAAATTCAGATTGAAACCATTCATCTCTATTGGAGACAACTGTGGATGTCACTGCTTCTAATAAATGAGTGAGAAGCAGACAGACTGGCTTGCCTATGGTCTTCCGCATTAACGGAAATATCTTCACTCTTAATTTCTTTAAGCTGTCCATTGATCCAATAAACCAACATATTTATTAATTTACCTTTTACATATTCATATGCTTATGCGCTTGTACATTATATACTAATATATTCTTCTATTTGTTTCAGTTATTTGACTGCAAATTGACCCCAAAACCTATTCTTTGTAAGCCTAGTACATATTGTATCGGTTTCTTTCGCCGAACCTCTAAGTTAAGGGGACTTAAACAAACCAGCATCGGTTGTCAAGCGATGTTGGTGGGACAAACACACACACATACACACACACACACACACACACACATACACACACACACGCACTCACACACACACACACACACACACACAATCACACACATATAGGAAATAAAACTCCGAATGACTCGTCGTTGTTTTCTTTGCATTATCTGTCTGGATGTATTGTGTTCTTGTCCCATTTATGTACTTTTTTATATATAAATATATAGCGGCGTACGTACATTTTGGTCTCTTATATATATATATATATATATATATACATGTAGTTAATACGAGGAAGTTAAGTCTTCATTAGGGATTATATAATCCAAGGTATTCCATTGGTTCATTTGCATATATTTGAGATCATTAAAATTATTAATATAGAGAGAAAAACATGCAGACGAAAATGGAGAATGAATGGATGTAATTACTGATTTATTTGTATCTTGTAGAAAGGTATTTTAATTTTTCTATTTATTTATATGTTTACTAATTATAATACTGTGTATATGTATATAGTATATATACAAATATGAAAAACCTACGAATCACATAGAATCTCTAAACATATTTTTAAAACATATATATATATATTGGGTTGCAAAAATGTAATTTCGGTTTTCGTAAATGGAGTTACAAAGTTTTGAATCGTATGATATTTTTCCTTTTGACATTTCATAGCCGTTATTTCTAGCTTACTTTAGAATCAAATTGCGCGTATGAATTTTAACATGAATTTTAACATGAAGTGCACAAACACACGACCCGCCCCCACACAAATATGCCCGAATGGATCTTGTTATATTTCTTCCGGCCCCTCGAAGTTTTTCAAATTGCTATAAATTAAGTACCAGTTACGCACTGGGGTTCGATGTAATCGATTTAATTCCTTTGTCTGTCCTTGTTTGTCCCCTCTGTGTTTAGCCTCTTGTGGGCAATAAAGAAATTAATAATAAAAATGTTACAAGCATGTTAATTATGTTATTTTAATCAACTGGAAGCCGCAATCGTAGAAATGAACGGAAGTCATGATTGTATGTCCCCATAGTCACAGCACAAATACAAATTTTTACGTGTTCCCTCAGACATAGCCACCAAACCTATCCTAAACTACATCATGAAATATGAAAAAGAAAGGAAATGAACAAGGCACACACACACACACACACACACACATATAT
>NC_068992.1:18635598-18636482 GCF_001194135.2 Octopus bimaculoides
TATATATATATATATATATTCTTCAGAATAATGCTTTAGTGAGCGTAATACGAAATTAAACAAATGCGAGAGAACATGAATTGCGTGATCTACTTCATTAGCCTAGCTCTCAGTGCACTGCATCGTATACCAGAAACATTTGTAAGACAATGTAGTACATTACACAATTTATCCTCCCTTTTCCTTCGTACGCATTTTTACATCGTATACTATTGTGATTTCTATATTCGGGTGTACAATACAAATGTGCATCATAGTCGTACATCACTGTCTTACGAACTCGTTTGTTCTAAAATACGTTAGTAAATGTTACATGCGTAAATGTTCGAAAATATATAAGTTATATGACACAAGTTCTATGAGAGGATAGCTCCGAACTTAGAGAAGTAGTTATATTCCCCCTTTCTTGAAGAATATTCTGTGGGCGATTTTCATCCTCTTTGAATCAGAATAAGAAAAGAAAAACGACAAATAATATGTCTAGTGTTTTATAGTCTTTTGAATAGTGTCTGCGAACATAATCAAGTTTAGTCTAATCTAATATTGGCCATCATATTTAGAAAACACATCCAATTGTCAGGCATATAATTGTTGTCATTTCACAGTCCTAAAATAGATAATACACAAACAAACACACACACACGCGCACACGCACAGACAGAGAAGCAGAAGACACACACACACATATACACATACATATATATGTAGAGGTATACATGCATAAAGTTATGCAGGTATATATGTGTTTATACGTGCCACACACATATATATGTGAATAATGGACTAAACAAGAATTGATCAAAAATACATATTGAATTTAACGGTGTCCATATTATACCAATGGTTTTATGCGAATAAATTCACAATTGTCTAATCCATATATA
>NC_068992.1:18637707-18638946 GCF_001194135.2 Octopus bimaculoides
TGTGTGTGTGTGTGTGTGTGTGTGTGTGTGTGTGTATGTATGTGTGTGTATGTATGTGTGTGTTTGTGTGTATAAATATTTATATATATGCATATATACCTGTGTGTGTGTCTGTATCCAAGCACACATACACACATACAAATGTACATCTATAGGTACATACCCACACTCTTGTAGTGAAGGTCATTGTCGCCTCTGACTGATTGGAGAATGGACAAGACGTAGTCTTATAAAGAATAGAAATCGGTAGTGTGCGTTTTGGTAGTCTCGCGATGTACGTCGCATAATTTATCTATACCAACCTGTGGAACGATATAAAAGTGGTGACGAGATATTCGAGGTTTGCGTAGAACATCAACATTTTTATTTTTGATACGAAACCAAGGAAAAATTTATTTAACATGGAAGACTTGTTGTCTCGCGTGGTGCAGTTGCAACAACAACATCAACAACAACAACACCAACAGCAGTTACAACAACAACTACAACAACAACAATAATACCAACGGTTACTGTAAGTAAGGTGGAAGTCTGAAAGTACTCCAGGTTCATTCTCGGCGTAGCAAATTCAGATGGAGAATTTATTTTAAAACCAGAAGGTTGTACTTTTCCTTGTTAGTTTAGAAGATACGAAGAAATCTTCAACGAACAATGTTAAAATTGGAATGACGAGAAGTAGGTGCGACTAATTTTATGATAATTATCGGCTGCCGATTCCGAAAAATACTTTAACTATATTTTGCCGAAGAAACCTAGTGAGATTTGTTTCGATGAAATAGTTAATTTTTTTTATCGAGAATTTTCAGTGAAAGAAGTTCCCTGTTCCGTACTCGTTGGCAATGTTGAAATATAGTTAAAAACGATGATAAAGATTTCGTCACCTATACTAGGGTCGTTCACAGAGAGTGTGAAAATTTTAAATTAGATGAATTAACCCCGGGTTTGTTCAAATGTCTAATTTTTGTTCAAGAGTTAACAGCAAGAAATGATGCTGATATACGTTCTGGTATATTAACAAAGTTAGAACAGGACCAAAAATTAACTCTACAGGCAATGGCTGAAGAATGCTAGAGGATTATAAATTTAACAGATGATGTGGATAAAATTGAAGAAAATGATTCCGGGTACCTCTCGTATGTATATTCCAAAATAAAACGCGAATTATATCATCTTAACATGTGTATGACTTCAGCTACATTATATTGAGATATTTCTGATATATATATATATATATATATA
>NC_068992.1:18639320-18640064 GCF_001194135.2 Octopus bimaculoides
ATATATATATATATATATAGAAGTAAGGTCAGTGCACCGATCATACAGGAAAATTTGTTCCAAAACATGAGCTCACATGAAAAATGTTGCAAACAAAATACCAAACGAAAATTCGCTTATACTCACGCACACACACACACACACAAGCACACACATGGACAAACACACACGTATGAGAAATAAACAAATATTGTTAGTTCAGTCGTTGCTTTTATATCTAAGCAAGATAATATTTAATGGCTGAAAGTACACGACATCTCAACAAGTATACGTTGCTGTAAATATGTCTGTCTCAATATACAAATAGAGGATATTACCTATTCATGGCTGCAGATTTTATATACATCAATATATTCTAGTGTTATACAGATGACAACTGCTGCACATAATGTCATTGCTGTTATACACAATATAGAAATATCAATTTAAATAATATTATATCAATATGTAGAAATAAAAGAAAACATTTCGATGACCTCGGATATCATTTGTTTACTCGTATACTATGTTGTTGATATAAATATACCGCTAACATATACTAGAATGACTATTTTTAGTTAGTGTCATTGAAAACGTTTTGTATCTATCTATCTATCTATCTATCTATCCATCTTTTTCTCTGTCCGTCTGTCTATCTCTCTCTCTCTCTCTCTCTCTCTCTCTGTCTCTCTCTCTCTCTCTCTCTCTCTCTCTCTCTCTCTACACATATATATATATATATATATATATATATATATATATATA
>NC_068992.1:18640542-18644760 GCF_001194135.2 Octopus bimaculoides
TATATATACCTTTATTTTATTTTTATTCTTTTATTCTTCTATTTGTTTCAATCATTTGACTGCGTCCACGCTGGGGCACCGCCTTATTCTTTGTAAGCTTAGTACTTATTCCATCGGTTACTATCCCATTGTAACTGTTGAGGAATTAGCAGAGAATCTTGGATTTTGTCATTCACCCAGTCATTCAAGTCAGTACTAGAAGAAAAACGACCATCTTTGGTTTCAGGACGAAAGGTGTTCTTCCATCCGGATAATGCTCAGCCACATACAGCGAGGATGATATTCCAGAGGCTGGAGCATTTTGAATGGGAAACGATGCCCCACCCGCCATATTCTCCGGACATTGCTCCATCTGATTATCATTTATTCCGCAGTATTCAAAATCATTTGGACGCTAAAAATATGAATACAGTTGATGAGGTCAGAACAGTACTGAAGGAGTAGTTTTCGACACAGATAAGTGAATTTTGGAAGAGGTGTCTAGCAAGTCTACCAGACAGATGGAAGAGCATTGTGGAAAATGAAGGAGAGTATATTGTAGATTAAAAATTAACTTTGTTTATCTTAAGTTTGAAAAGAAAACAAATATTCTTTAAAAAGGCATTATCTATGGGATATATATGTATATCTTCTATATTCTCGCTGAAGAGTACTCAACGAAATTATAATTTGTTTCCATTAATACACATATAAATGAGCAAAGAATATAAGAAATGATCAAGCTTAGTAATAATCTATTAAGCAACAACTACCCCGAAAGCATACTCTCCACTCCAGTAATGAAGAAAAGAGAAGATGAAACCAATAAACTGTCTACAATCTATCTACCGTATGTGAAAGGCCTCTCTGAAAAGTTACAAAAGATATGCGGTCCATATAGCATCGGGACAGTATTCAAGAGTAATACAACTCTTCGCAAATATCTCCTTCGGGTAAAACCAAGAATAGAAGAGAATATGACCAAAAACAGCGTGTACTCCATCCCATGAAGCTGTGGTAGGTTATACAAAGTCGAAACATCTCGCCCCCTCAAAATAAGGGTAGAGGAACATCGCAAAGCCGTGACATGAGGAGATATTGATAAATCGAGTATAACTGAACATGTATGGAAAAATGGCGACCACCTCCCTCTGTGGAATGAAGTTGAAATAATAGACAGAGAACACCACTGGAAAATACGAAAACTGAAAGAAGCATCACATATGCTAGGATCGAGTGCAGATATGAATAGCATATAGGGACCAGTATTAAGGAAGGATAGGAGAATATTAGATGTATAAGCTGATAATTTCCCACGGGCATATGGCGTAGTGATTAAGAGCGCGGGTTACTAACCCCAAGATTCCCAGTTCGATTCCAGGCCGCGACCTTAATAATAACATCGAAAATACCTTAGGAATGAGAACCCAGTTTCGAAATTTCCACAAGACACCTGATGAAGGCTGGAGGGCATATCAGCCGAAACGTTGTGTTAACAACAAAGAATTCGGGGACAAATATCCGTCGAATGTAAATAATGTATATAATTCCCCATCTCTTGAATATAGAATTGTATGTTACTTTATTATTGAAGTAGAATATTGCAACATAGATACCATCGATACAGAAGCTTCGACAAAGATTTTAATGTGTTCTCCGCCAGTGGGATCTAATGTGCATGACAAAGATATATACTTATATAGTTTTCATGATTGACCGTTGACTGAACACTATTCAATTTTTTTTCTCCGTGTTTTTCTCCTTGTCTCCGTATTCTTTCTGTTGAAGAGCGTAGCTCGAAACGTCAAAGACTTTCCGTATTCCCGAGCGTCATACTAATATATCCTTTTGTTATTTACATCACCTGTCCTCGTCTGTTGTTATTATTTGTATATTCTCCCATATATAGTTTTCAACTTAGATGTATGCATAATATAAAGTGTTATACATAACAATATTATTGAAGTTGAACGAGTAGATATTATTCTACTAACATATGAGTTGAAGCTGGCTCTCCAAAATATCACTGAAGCAACCGCTTTCAATGGGGTATAACGTTTCTGCTATAAAATATACCTCAACGTCCCTTGGATATATCTCGACATCCTTTTATCTTAAAAATGATATTCTCTGCGAAATACTTATTTTGTTAGCATTTGAAATTCCAATTTCCATCAAGCCTTCTCTCTCTGATTATCAAGTCTGCAAACTGTAATCAATGCTCTACGTTTGTGAAATTCATGTGGCACAGTAGATGTTTTTCCGTCGTGAGTGTTATTTAAAAAAAAAAATGTTTTTCATAATTGGGACGATGGTCTTGTTTTTGGTAGAAATCAGCACTAGAAGGAATAAAACAATTAACACGTAAGCGTATGTGTATACGTGTCTATGTTTGCATGTATGTGAGTCAATATATACATGTACATTACATTTATAGACGTATATAAATATATGTGTATGTATATATATATATATATATGTGTGTGTGTGTGTGTGTGTGAGAGTGTAAGTCATAATTTAACTTCTGCCTTCCATGCTTGTATGGGATAGAGAGTTTTACAGCTAAGTGAAGTGGAGCAACGTGAAATAAAGTGACTCAGCCCACGTATACCGAGAATAGATATGCACATAATTTTTACGATCCTGTATCACCAAATTTATGGCCCAGAAACCCACCAGATTTAAATCCCTTGCACTACTACATTAGCAACATTGTGGAAAGAATGACTAATAAATATCCTCACCTTATCAAAATTTGTCCGCAAAATATTTGGCAACATCTAGCTACTTGGTAATTTATAGATCGCTATCATCCGCAAATATATCAACAATAATTGTATGTCTTTTCATTTCTTGCGTTAGTCTTTTGTCTAACAAGAAATGAAAATGTTTTAATTGGTTTCAAGGAAAGTAATATACCGATCATTAAGAACCCTCAAATAATCCTCGCAGGCCATATATGTGTTCTTCTGTGCTGTCATTCAGGCATTTACATCGAAACATAGACATATATATTCGCAAGGAAATAAGCGGAAATCCATAAAATTACATTCCCACCCATTCAATACACATAAACGCACTGGCACATATGCGTACACACATACTACAGACAGACACTTGTGTAAATACACACACACACACACACACACACACACACACACACACACACACACACACACAAGAACACACTCACGCACACACAAACACGTGTACATAAGCTTGATGAGTACAGGTCAGTGTAGGTGGTATATTTGCAACCTCTTTTCTCCTTTGCCTTGTACCCCGAAGCCTGTTAATGTTGGTTGCAGCCAAATTTTAAATACCACATTGACACAATGACCTCTATTTTGTTCGAACCAAGGCTGTTCGCTCAAAGGTGCTGTGATCTATCTTTATCACTAAGACGTTACTCTTCAGCTTGTCTTTATATCTGATCCATTGTCGACCAACACTCCTGTGCCCACTCTCAAGCTGGCTGTAGATGAGGACTTTGGGGATTCTTTCGTCACTCATTCTGACAGCATGGCCAGCACAGTGCAATTGTGATTGTATAAGGAAGCTCTCAATTCCACGAATCTAAAGTCGCCCATATGAATAGGTTTATCCCTATGGTGACAACTGGAGTTGACATCACGGAGTTGGTTGTAAAATTCATCCTTATCCTCCTCAGTGCTGGCCATGGTTGGGCATAGCAACTGACAAGCGTAGCACGAGTGTTGTGATCAAGTTCCAACTTTAGTGTCATGAGGCGATCAGAAATACCTTTGGGTAGAGAAAGAACGAATCAAGCTATTTCTGTTTTGATGGCAAAACCAACACCAGAATGTTGCGGTTAGTCTTCATTTCTTCCACACCAGAAACATATATATCCACCTTTACTTTCTTCTAACTGTGACGATCCTGCAAGACAAATTTCACTGAGTGAAGCTATGTGAATGTTGTATTTCTTTAGTTCAAGGGCAACCAGTGCTGTTTTTCGTTCTGGTGCCGAGTGAGAGTCTTGGAGAGTGCGCATATTCCAAGAGCCAAGGTTAATATCCTTAGATTTCTTCGTGTTTGGACCGCGTTACTGAACAACCAGACAACTGCAGTAGGCTGACACGTTAAAAGTGAGAACACACACACACACATGTATGTATGTATGTATGTATGTATGTATATATATGTATGCATGTAAGTATGTATGTACGTACGTATGTATGTATGTATGTATGTATGTATATATATATATATATATAT
>NC_068992.1:18646214-18646684 GCF_001194135.2 Octopus bimaculoides
AGGATGGGGATGATCAAATTGTTGATTATTATTTTTATTATTATTATTATTATTATTATTATTATTATTATTATTATTATTATTATTATTATTATTATTATTACTACTACTACAAAGGATGTGTGTAGGATGAATAGAAGAGAAATAAGTGAGATGCAAAAGGAAATGAATAATAAATGATATCTAGAATTATAAATGTTCATTAAACATGACATTGATATGAAGGAATAATACATTTCGTTCTCAAACTGCTACGTAGCTTGTCTCTCTCTCGTTGGTCGCTTCTTTTCTTCTTTCCCTCTAAACACAATCTCTCTCTCAATAAATGTGTGTGCGCTTATGTGTTGTGTGTGCATGTGAATCTATCTATCTATTTATCTATCTGTCTATCTATCTATCTATCTATCTATCTATCTATCTATCTATCTATCTATATATCTATCTATCTATTTCTCTGTGTCTGTATATAT
>NC_068992.1:18646843-18650834 GCF_001194135.2 Octopus bimaculoides
TGTGTGTGTGTGTGTGTGTTACCAAAAATATTGACACTAAGATCTTAGAATGTAGAAAATGAATACAATTAATAAATTTTATATACATTTCAGGTGCAAAAACCCCATCACCAGAAATAATCACCGAATTAATGTCAGTTTATTCAGGTATGGCCATGTTGGATATGTTGCGGGAAGTGCTACCTCGGTTTCCGTGAATAAGGTGGTGTCTTCAAAGTGTTATCAGCGATCATAGTAGCACCAAATGTTCCAAGACGGTTCTCACATGTTCGCAGTTTCAAATTGCTGGCAGCGGTATGTAGGTAACTGTTTTTTGGTTGTAGTCTTGCTGGCGGTAACTACCTGTGTTCACGCTAGTGGCAGTGGTGGCGAAATTTTATAATTTTAACCAGTCGTAATTCTCCATTGCCGACATACTGGAACTCGCAATTATCTGTATCTATACTGAAATATGTAACCTGGTGTCTTTGGAGTAAGCGGGTATGCTCTCCACAGGTCACAGTAAATCTTTGTTCCCGGCAGAATCAATTTTTGATTGCAATCTTCCTGTATGTCATGATCCCGAGGAAGCACAGCGAAAAGAAGAGCTTCTCGCGTTTCATGACACACTGCTGAAAATCCTGATATCAGACTGACCATTGACTAAACGAGAGGAGTAACGGCAACACAAGCTAGGACAACGAAACAACAATACATTTCCTTCATAAAATTATACCCTAATATCATGTAAATTGAAATTATGTGTAAAAAATGCTAGGAAACGGATCGGGTTATCAAGGATGGTGCTCGATCAGAGTTCACCTGCATTCAAACATAAGTTGTAATATTCTCTTTTCTACTGTAGGCACAAGGCTCGAAATTGTTTGGGAGGGGTCAGTCGATTAGATCGACCCCAGTACGCAACTAGTATTTAATTTATCGACCCTAAAAGGATGAAAAGCAACGTCGACTTCGGCGGAATTTGAACGCAGGAGGTAAAGACAGACGAAATACCACTAATCATTTCACTTGGCGTGCTAACTTTCTGGCAGCTCGCCGCTTTTAAGAAGTAATATATTGCTGGTAACTTTATGATTGTGAGACTTGAACTTAAATAAGGGAAATGCAAAGCCTGTTGTTATGCATATAGTACATTCCACTGCACTTCCATCCATTGCCAGTATCGTTGGAAATGAATATAATATTAATGTGGGAACGCTGTGCAATTGAGACTGCTAGCTTGACATTTTGCTTGAGAAAAGGATACATATTTTAGAGATAAAATCATGTAAGCTTAATTATTGGAATGCTTTTCCATTGCGTAAATCATTGATTGATATGAATTCCGAGCACGTCTCTCCGATAAAAACTTTCATCAGTTAGATTACATTAAGTTCATATACTCTAGCAAATACATCAACATTAACATATAATTTTACATACGTTTAGGTTTTTGCGTTGGTGAATATACGCACGAACACATACACTACACACAGCACATGTACACACATTCGTACAAACATATACAAACATACATATTAATAAGTCGATTATTGAAATTTATTGCTGGAGATTGTTTGTTACCCTAACAAAAACATTCTTATTGTAGGAAGGTTAAGCTTATTTTCTTTCTAGATATTTTCTGTCTGTTATTGAAAGATATATACACTTAATTAAAAATACACTTGGAGGTTTACATTGTTCCTTATTATATGAAAACATTCCTTTGAGCAATATTATATATAATTGATTTTTAAAAAAAATATGCACCCTTTCTGCATACTACAGAAATATGGCACTAATATATCTGTTTTGTTTTTATATTTACAAAAATGCATTAAGTGTTGATAGTTTTGTCTTTCTGTGGATGCTCTAATTCTTCCTTATAAAAGTACAAGTCCATTGTTTGAATTCATTTAACTTCATTCAAAACTTATTTCCCGTTAAAACTGTTAAAACTGCTTGTGGTTGATTCCCGTCTTTCCTATCCGAAATATATGTTTGCCGTTATGTTAGTTCCTTAAGATTAATATAGGTGAAAGCTACACTATCTACTCTCAATTAATACTGAATTACACCGCTATAACTTCTTCACATCTAGGGTTTATCGAATATTTTGCAAGAGTAGCGATGATGAAAAATGATACAATCCGATGATCTTTCTGAATTGTATTCTTACTCAATTCCGCCCTAATTCCTGAGAGAAAGTTAATATCTTTCCTAGCATACTAATGTTTATTGACTTTACCAAATATTTTTCATGAATTACTATTTATCATTTTTCGCAGAAACCAGCTGACTTAAAGTTTTCCTAAGGTAACTTGCCTCGAAGATGTAAATCTTGTTTTAGAGTTGTATTGCTGAAAGGAAAACAATTTGAACACGTTTGTACTTTTAGTATGAATAATGTTTGAAGTATAAACAGTAGAGTTTTCCAAATGCTACAGTTTATCGCACTTGGAAATACTTTTCTCCAAGTAATATTTCTTAAGAGGCCAGAATTGTTCAAAGGTTCAGTTTAATAAATCCTGGGTCAATAGAGATCTTCACTTATATTTTCAATAATCTTGCAACATTTGGAAAAATCTCTCGTGGAGTATCAAAATAATATATAAACAACGGCTTAAGTGTCAAATTCCCGGGCGCATTTGTTTATACAAAAAAATTGCTCCCCCCCCCCCAAATCCGTGTATCGATGTTTTGCAAATTTATAAAATGCAAAACACAAAACAAAAAGGAGATCTAGGTAAATATGAGAAGAGCATTCTATTGCATTAGCATGTAGATTTCTGGGATAATTACTGCTTCAGAATTATATTATAAATTCTGAATCATGCCTCCGTTTGTACTTGGAGACACCCTAATAAATATGCGATCGTTACTTGAATTTGCAAAACAATCTCGAAAGACAACAAACGTTTCATTGATCTGCTGGGCTTCTTGTTTCATTGTTATTACTCCTGTTATATCTATTTATTAGCTTCTGTTGTATATGGTCTAAAGAATCTACCGCGTGACCTCGTGACACTTGCACTCGTACACTGAAAATTACTTGATATATAACAAGGTTTCTGTTTGTATACATGTTAGTTTACAAGCGTTAGGCCCCATGGAGTTTCGCATGGTAAATTCTGTTAATGATTGGTTTTATTATATGCCTTAAAATAAGGGCATGATTCATAATGATCCTACAGGCACAAGGTCCATTCTCTTCTTTTTTTTAGTTAATTATTCAATTAATATTTGTTTGTGGTTATCAGATATGATGGGATACTAAAAATAGTGGATTAATTAAGAAATTACGAAATCGGCAAACATATCATACGTTGTAACACAAGGACATTCTCCAGAAATGTAAAAACAAATCAAATGTGACGAATAAACTTTGCTTTTCTTCCGTGCAATAATAGATCACCAACAATTCTCACTTCAGGAAGGGTTAAATATAACTTACGGGGATAGTCAAACAGAGATAATGCATTTTTAAAAGCTAATTTTAGATGTTAACTCCAGTAATGTTGGTTTCAAATTTTGGAACAAGGCCAGCAAGCTCGGGCGAGAGGTGTAACTCGTTTATATCAATCCCATTGATAAGCTAGTACATATTTTAGGGACTTTGAAAGTATGGAAGGCAAAGTGGACCTCAACCGAATTTCACGTTAGAACGTAAAGACGTTCAGTTGCACAAAATCTCCTTGATTGTATCGAGAACGATGAAAATTTTTTAAAAACTTTGTGTAGGCCTCTGAGCAGGTATTGCCAAGCTTTTGGCAAAATTTGATGCGGATCCTCTGCTCAACTGTCCCTGTCATGGTCAATGCGACGATCACACGCTACACACCTTCCATCCAAACACTGCTGTAAACAGCAGAAGTGATGTAAGACATTGAAACTTAGTGCGCATGCACAGCAGTATTCAGGGTCAATCTGTGCAAGCCAGCTTCACTCTGCCTGCTTTAGCTTCATTACCATGGTGAAAGTCCGGATACTTATTGATCAGACCCCATATATA
>NC_068992.1:18650954-18651643 GCF_001194135.2 Octopus bimaculoides
ATATATAGACATACTTTCATACATGCATGTATTCACGCTCATATGTAGGCGCAAGTAAGTTGTGCGCCTATTATCGAACTGTCGGGTTATATTGACCCCAATACCGGACTGGTATGATTGTATATATCTGGAAGGATGAAAGAAAATTATAGTTGAAAGTATGGCAGTACACAATCAGGTAATACTATAATTTAAACGCAGCCATGTATATGCGGTTTGAGTTAACCAGTTTTTATAGTGATTGATTTTTAAAGCTTAGGATTCCTTTTAATGGTTTCAATGTTGACAGAGATAACGGAAACTTCCAATTAAGCACTATAGATTTTCTTTGTAACGACATGTGTAGGATTTTCTCTACTCTGAATGCTTACTGCATTAGTTTATTTCCATGAAAAGGCTTATAGATGTATTCGTTTGTTCTCTCTATGTAATTGGTGTGTCGAGGAATGCCTTCATGCATAAGCATATATAGCTTAATCGGAAGTTTCGTAGATTTGTGACATTCTCCCTGGAATAAGTAAGTGCCACAGTAATCAATAAGTTTTCACATAGATAAATCGCTGTCCTCAGAGTAATAGTGGCAATTTATGTACACACAGACTTATACTTACACATGTTCAAACACACACACACGCACGCATTAATTTATATATATGGATATGTACGTATATATATATATATATATATAT
>NC_068992.1:18652129-18656305 GCF_001194135.2 Octopus bimaculoides
ATATATATATATATATATACATATATGCATACATAAATATGAAGGCATCTACTTATTCATAAACATGCACACTCATACATAGATACATAGACAGATTCTTTTTTATAGAAATATAAAAACATGTAGGTAAAAGCATGCGCGAGCGCGTGTATGTCTGTTTGTGTGTACGTAGGTAAAAATCATAGGTCTCTAGCGTTCCGCAGGCTAAAAGCATAAACAATATTTGTTTACTTAATATACTGTATATTGAACGCCTACATAAATTTGCACCGATTCATTGTGTGTCAATGTTAATCTAGAAAATTGCATGATACATTTTCCTTGCCTTACAGTAAATCAACATTTAATTACTGCGCCATATTTCAGATATTATATCGGTTTCTCTTTCTCATTATTTTTTCTTCTTGCATTCGTTACTGCAATAAATACTTTCATTTTATTATTGACTATATTCGTACGATTTATTACTTATTAAAACCTTGTTTTGTCGAAATGAAAATTTCTACATATTGCTGAATCAGAAGCAAGGTTTATGGAAATATAAATTAATGATATGCATGAAGATAGTTTCTTTTTCTTTTTTTTTCGTTTTTGTTATCATGAGATTCGTAAATATATAGTGAGATATTAATTAATGTTAGTGAAATATTATTGACGAAATCACGCACTGAATAAAAACTGGCAAAACGATTGTTAGCGAAAAATAACATTTTCAAATCAAAACTAATATTTTGTGTAGTGTATCGATCGTTTACTCACCCAATACAACCAGCTATGAAATTAGAATGATTAGATGGTTCATTACATTTGTAAGCTCTGCCGATGATATGTGTTGTATGTTTGTATACCAGGTTATAGTGAATGAGGAATTCAATTTCGTCAAAAGTCAATAACATAAGCCAATAAATGGGATTATATTTTTGTGGGTATTGAGGAAGTGAAGTCCCCATGGCTATCACAAGTAGCGCTGCTAGACCATGGGGATTCGTGGTGCCATTAATGACTAATGTTCCTGTTGAGAGGTAGCACGTAGACAATGCAAGACATACATAATCCGGGAGGAAATTGTAGATGGTTCACTTCAGGGAAAGACGAACTGGTCGTAAAAAAGATTCAGATTGGGCACAACAAGACTGAAGAAAGGAGAGACGGCTTGGTCAGGAATAACTGAGTGGAAATGGTATGGCCCAAATCAGCACCGAGGAGGAGCGACCATGATAGTTATGATAGAAAAGTTTGAGAGGCGAGAAAATGGCCCTTGATCCAGGGGTAGGAGCGTGTCTTGGAGTAATTTTACGCCAGTTATCAGGGTGGCTTTTTTGTGGATGCGATCTTCAATGCCTGTGTTTACAGCAGCAACATCCTTTCAAATGAGTGAAAAATGTTCTTTTCTAGTTTGGTGTGAGCTTTGTAGTTTATGAATAGTAAATCATCAATAGTAAAATATCAGAAGTAGCTGTCTGATATGCTAGAAAACACAACCAAATATCAATCAAATCCCATCGTGCTGCATTTAAAGGAACAAACAATACCAAAATGTAAGTCTGAAAAAAAAAAGCAGAATAAGAGAGACGTTGACGATTGAAACACGCTAGATGATTAGATCGTCTTCTTCAGGTTTAACACAAGTCTAAAAATGATTATATGGACTATGCATTGATTAACACAAGCGTTGTTATTTCGTATTGGATTATACTGAACGTCGGCAATAATACGAATATAACTCATTTATATAGGAAATATAGGAATAAACTGAAGTAGTACGTCAAAATTAACTAGTAGAAACATGATACTTCTCGATCTTTAGTTATTAGCGCTATGTTGAACAATATACTGGATACTTCGAAAGCAGGTATAATCAGATATGAAGAGATAACACCTGGAATTTATTATTTATCTATGAATTACACTGGTATATATAAAGAAAACTGAAATTGTAAAGTATACACTGTCCGGAGATAAATCATTACAGAGTTCAGATGTAATTTGTACAGACCAGATGTATTAATGTCAAACTAGAGTTAATGGACATACTTCCTGCCTACTTCTCTACAATCTGGCATTAAATATATGTGAAGATGATCATAAGTGTAAAGCATCTTACCATAGGTTCGCTTAACGTATATTAAGCAGGAAGGAACATAAGTAATATTCTAAGCCGTCGTTCGTCCCACTGAAACTAACAGCCAAATTTCGTTGAAGTTTCATCCTAACATCTGAAAAACAAAAAAATGTAGAATTAAACCTGACGATTTCACATCTAACGTCCTTGGTTTCAAGCCAACTCAATTATAGCTGTCCAAATCCTACAATAATAACATCACCACCATCATCATTCTGAAATATTTAAATAACTACCTTGGTATTCATACCGTGACTACTATGCGTACAGATGTCGAAAATGTTCATAGCTACGGATGTGTGCTAGCAAATTCCTCAATATAAAATTCATTCTATGAGGAACTGTTCTACGTAAAGGGAACAAAGGAATACTAGGTTAAAATAGAAGAAATGTTTCCTTATCGAGTCGTACCATGCTCATAAGGGCCGGTTTCCCTGTTTCAATGGTTTATAAATTCCATATCTGGACAGTACGCCGATCATTCACAAGATTATTCATTTTTCTCAGCTGAGGAGACTAGAGCAACGTAAAATAGAGTGTTTTGCTCTCGAACACAATGCATCACTCGGTTCAGGAATCGAAACCACAATCTTACGATAATGGGTCCAACACCCTAACCACTAAGCCACGTGCCTCCACAAGTTAAAATGCATACATATATACAAACACACTACGCACGCACGCATACAAGCAGGCACATACTTTTAGCCTAGGACAAATGCAACTCCACTGACTATACCATGCTAATTAGTCTCAGCGAGGTGATTGTCTCATAAGTACTCAATAGCTATTCATAAAGTTACAAATTATCTATTCCCGTGACACATGTCTATGGATTGAAAGATGAGATGGAAAAAAGCTAACTAGTGATACACGATGCAAAGAAATTTGAGTGAACGTATATTTACACACACAAACAGACGCTCATGCATTTAAATATTCAGATATCAAGAATATTCTTAAATACATGTAAAAACATATATCTTACAAATAAAAAATATCAAATCAATATACGCATTTAGGAAAGCATTTGATAAAATATGAAATAAGGATGTGCATACGGACAGCGGAGACGCGTGGCTTAGTGGTTAGGGTGTTGGTCCCATCATCGAAAACTTGTGGTTTCGATTCCTGGAACAGGCGACGCGTTGAGGGTTTAGCAAAACAATTCTTTCACGTTTCTCAAGTTAACTCAGCTGGCAAAAATGAGTAATCTGGCAACGGACCGGCGGCCCGTCCATGTGGAGAATATATATTTGCCATGGAAATCGGGAAAACGGCCACTATGAGTTCGTATGACTCTGGAAGGAACTTTAATTTTTATTATATAGGGACTAAGAATTGCGCTAGCTTCAATGTTGTTTCAGTGGATCTTCTCATAGAGACAAATGTGTCTAAAATTATAGAGGCCTCACTCAATGATGTCATCTGCGGATCGAGAGACAAAGTGTTTTGACTTGATATAGTCAATTAGCTTAAGCGTTTGGTGTAGTATCTCTCACATTGGTAAGGGTAAGATACTCGGAGAGAAAATTTATGCTTCGGTTGGATTACTCTTTCAAATGAATCTAGGATGTGAATAGAGTTAGCAGTATGTAGATTTTTCCGAGTAGGACATCTATAGAAATAACTTTAACGAGGGTTTTTATACAAATAACAAGAGTAAGAGATCAAGTGTCCACATGGCTTGAGGAAGAACTTGTGTAGAGAATTATGACTGACTGAAAGTAGGTTACATTACATGACCGCAAGAAATGAATAAATGATATGTTATACGAATGTATAGACTGCTAGTTGGTATGCATCAAACAATAAGTGTTGACAATCACCGAGATGATATTTGGATAGACGTGGTTTCGATTGTTGGTGTGTTTAATTGCAATAAATCCCAAGGAGTGTGAAGGGAGAAAGAGAGAAGAAGCACCAAACTTTTGACATGTCATATGTTTGGAAGTTATTCGTGACCAACTACCAGATAGCCGTACGGGAACACACACTGTTGGGTGTTCGTATATACATACATATATTCGCATATATATATATATGTATATATA
>NC_068992.1:18656416-18657943 GCF_001194135.2 Octopus bimaculoides
CACACACACACACACACACACACATATATATATATATATATATATATAAATATATATACATATTTGTGTATGTGTGTGTGTGTGTACATACATAAATGCATACATACGGACACACACACATATACATATATATATGAGAAGTTACTCTACCCGATGAACATACATAAAAATTATATATAGCAGTACAGACAACTGATATAATTTATGACCACAGCTGACTTTTATGACTTCCTCTAAGATTACAATATTTCGTCTGGTCAGCAGTGTTATTAAATGCGAGAAAACTGAGATACGATACGCTACCTTATAAAAAGCGGTGTCTTCTATTCTGTGCTAGACATTATATGATTGATATAACATATTAAAACAGTATTCGGTATCAAGAAAAAAAAACAAAGAGAAAAAAATAATCAATACATGATGTGAGGATTTTAATTTGAGAATTGCTAAGTCTGACAGACATGTTAAAATAATTAAAGATTGTACGTGTGGAAAGTTACTGCGTTAAAGAAATTCATTACATCTGTGAAACAGACGAACAAAGTGGAGAGATCATATATGTCCGTACTCAATAGTATGAGGCTGGAACAGTGACGGAAGAAACTATTTCAAGAAGTTTAGTTAACGTTATATTTTACATATTATTTATTTTCTACTAAGAGATTGGCAAGTATGTTACAAGTAGTAGAAACACGGATAAGAAGCTTCATATTAACGTCTATTCAGGGTCCCTGACTTAATAGACTTCACGACTCTGACTTAATAGACTATGTCCAGTTTCGAACAAAAATGACGACATGCGCAAACACACACCTACACAAATGCGTGTGCACGTATACACATATACAAGTGCACGTACACACACACACGCACATACCCGTACACATACACACATAAGTATGTATGTATGAAAGGTTGCATGGCCTGGCGGTTCGAGTGTTGCACCGAAGATTACGATTTCTTGGTTTAGATTCCCCGAACTGGGCCATGCGTTGTGTTCGTCATCTCACGTTGTTCTGCCATCAAGACGTCATTTCACGTTGTACATAGTACATCTGCAGAAGCAATGTCAATGGAGAAGAGTGATCACCACAAACAAGTCACGTGTGCAGGACATTCATCAATAAATTTAAAAACCCTCATCTTTCGTCTATAAGAAGAAAGTTAAATACGTCTCGATGCGTGTATACAAGAATCACTAGAATGAAATTAATCAGTAATTTAGTACTTTTATATCAAAACCTAAATTTACAGCTATAGAAAAAAATCTTCAACAGAAAGTCTTAGAAATACCAAATGCTAGAATATAAATAATTAAAATATGATCTTGCAACAATCCACTGACTATATTAATAAAAAAATTTCATACATTTAACGTTCAATATTTCGCCAAGTAATATAACATATCTTCATTCCGAATACGACGTTTAATACTTGTGATTCTTTTGTTTTTTCTTTTGTTATTTATTATTATTATTATTATTATTATTATTATTATTTTTATTATTATTATTATTATTATTATTA
>NC_068992.1:18657953-18661670 GCF_001194135.2 Octopus bimaculoides
AAAAATATAAAAAGCATAGTTAACAAAACAAAATCATGAATTATCAATACTTTTTGTTGTGAAAATTCGGGTTGTTAATTATCAATCTTTCATTGGAGCAATTCACTGATTTTATTTATTGTGTTATACATTTTGCTGTTCCACCATAATAAAATAAAGAATGAATTCTAATGAATTTGATTTTTTGTAATGATGTTTTCCGTGATTTTTGTTGTTGTTGGCACTACTACTACTACTACTACTACTACTACTACTACTACTACTACTGCTGCTGCTGCTTCTGCTGCTGCTGCTACTATTGTTGTTATTATTATTATTAACTTTATTATTGTTGTTGTTATTGTGCTTGATTTGTTTGATTGACTACAGACAACATTCCATCAAATTACAATGATTTTTCTTTCTTTATGTCTCTCTCTCTCCCTCTCCCTAATTCTTTCTCTCTTTATATTTCTATCTTTCTTAATATCATCCTCTTCTTATTAAACTAATTATCGATTATTTCTAAAATGTTAAAAATTCTGATGACATTTTCCTTAATTAGCATATTTATAAAGTTAACAACAATTAAAAAAATAAGAAATAATGAATAGTAAATGAACATAAAAAAGACATGAAAATGAACAATAATCACATAATACAAAAAAAAAGGGAAGTAATAAAAAATAATAATTACCAATTAAAAGAATCACAATGTAATATATATAATTAGGAAATGGGTAACTACAAGTAAAAATTGGTAACAAAGAGAAAAATCTCACTGTATTTCATGTTGAACATACAAAACGCGTTCAACCTAAATATCTCGCGGCAGTGAGTCTAAATTTTGAGAAAATTTATTGATTTCTCTCAACTTGTTCAAGAGTCCACGAAATTTTAGACGAAGAAACATGCTGTGACTGACATCACTTTCCCAAAGGTACTAGCGATCAAAGTGAAATTAATTTTCCTCGTCGCTTATTGGCGCAACTATTTGTGATGTGTACACTCTCACGAACCTTGAAAGGCTTGTAAATGATAATGGGCTATCTTACGAAAATACAATAGATGTAAAGAAAAGAAAAAAAGAAAATCGTCGATACTAACAGCTAGAAACAGCAGTTACCGTATATAAGTATTCCAACTGAAGGAAATTAAATTGAACAGATACTGAAGATAATATACCTAAAATACAAAGGAGCGAGCGAGATTAATCGAAAGGTGTAGTAAGGTAAAGCAATTCATTTTCAGATAGCAAACGGCTTGGCAAAGACTCTGCTGTAGCTTTCTTAGTGCCGCCTCTATTACCTTTTGCATGCAATGTTAGGAATCCGATACGGAAGATTACTCATATGTACGGAAAAGTTCGTGTATTTTTCTCATTAATATAAAACTTACCGAGTTGTGGTTGTTTGTTAAATAACTTGAACTAACGCCTTGTGTTGAAACGGAGAGGTTACATCGTGGACGTATCATCTAAAAAATTTTAAAGTCGCTCAATATCTGTTAGTTTCACAGTTAATTTATTTTCCTAGGTACCAAAATTATAGTCGTATAAGAACCAGCTTCAATAATTATGAAACTCTTATGGAGAGGTATGTGCTCACTTCTTCCAAAACCTGGAATTGCAACCAAAACTGAAATATTCAAAGCCGTGCCCGCAGACTATCATCAATGGAAAACAGACTAAACAAGCTTGTGTCATCTTATCAGCAGAAGCAAGGACAGTTAGTGATAATTTTCTTTGTACATAGTGCCTCAGAGATCGCTGTATGTGTAACGTTTTTGTACGTCGTGGTTAACATTAATGAACATGTTTTTTGTTAAACCATAAGATTTTATCAATCGTTCTGACGCATCCCTCTGAGTAGTTAAAAGCAAAAGCATTTCCAATTAGATGAAGCATATTGTAGTCAACGCTCACTTCACACCAGGAAAAAGTGTGTTATGTATATTTCATAGTTCTGTATGTCACATCAACGTACATGCCATAAATTATGCCCGGGAAAATGGAGTGTTATTGCCGTGTATTTCCCTTAATATTCACATAAAAGGCAATCCCATGATATAACAATCTTGCAGCGTTTTAAAACCACTACAAGTCTGCTATTGATATGTGGAAAACAGAAAACAACTGGAAAACGATGAAATTTCTGAAATTCTTCGATTAGTTTCGATTTCCTCTACAATTGACTTCTCCGTACACACTATCAGATTTTAGGGTAAAAAGTATTCATTCTCTTGACAAGAAATGTTCATTGAAAATGATATCCCTCCAATTCATATGATCCGTTGTCTTTTAAACATTGATGAATATGTTGCTGCATGAGTAGGAGAAATTACCAGTCTCAGAGTAGCCTCTCCTTTAGTTTCAAATGTTGCTGCTTCAACTCAATATGTACCATGTGGTGGATCAGATCCCTGAACGTCGGAAGATATCGATTCTTCAAACAAATCTAACGCAAGTGAAAGAAAACAAAGGAGAAAGTCTAGGTGAACGAAAATGGCCTCATTGACTTGTCAACGTAATTTAAAATCGCAGAGCTTGCACAGGAGAGGAAGTCAAAAGCAATATAAAGGGCCAAAAGGAACCAAGCGTTGTAAGTCAGTTGGTTAAAGATTGTACACGAGAAACTGAGATATTAATAAGATATTAATAAAGAGGGTCATGTACTCTTCGATATAATATTCGATGCATAGGTGTCCACCAAATTCTTGAAAAGTGTTCGAAGTAAAGATTCAAATTTCAAATTTATATTACCAAAAGATACAGGAATAAGCAGACACAAATTTATTTAGTTCATGACTTTTGCGATGACTTTATAATACAATATCATCGACCCAATATGGACCGACACTTTATTTTATCAATTCCGGATGCATGAAAAGCAAAGATGGTCTCGGCGGGATTTAAAATGGAGAGTGAAGAACAGCAAATATCGCAGAGTATTTCGGCCGACTCTCTTGCGATACTATCATTTTGCCAGAGGATATAAACATGAAATGCAACATTGATGCATTAAAGAATGTATGTTGAAAATGTGTACTTGAACATAGGAGTCCTCCAAGCTATTAGCATAAAATATTAAAAGTGAATGTCACGCTGAATAATAAATAATTACCAAGACGATATAAAAATTTCACCTAAATAGTAAAAGTGTTTTCACTTCTACTACCTCGCGTGCTATGAAAGTCATGGGATACAGTGCACGCATCATAATATAGGACGCTATAGAAGCTAAATGGTAAACTGAAAAGCCGCTGGTGATATGTTATGCAAAATCATGATATTAGTAGATTGTATTTGGAAGGCAATTATCTTGGAAACGTTTTCATGAGTTTTACAAATTGCGTTGTAAAGAGGGAAGGTTTTGTGTAAAATAATGAATCAGAAAGTAAAGGAAAAAAGCCGAAGACTGTGGAATAGGAAATACTAAATGTCAGAAGAGAAAATGAAGCAGAACAAGATAAAAGAGATAGAGATTTGTCGGGGGCCTGTGCAGTCAATGCGTCATTTAAGCAGAGGCAACTCTGTAAACCGTAAAGTGAATACCTTGAAAATAAAATTTAAAAAAACAATACACAAATCAACAAATTGTTAGGGCCATGAAATTACAAGAGCCAAAAGAAAGACAACACTGAACTCCAGATGTTTCAATAAATGTATCCTACCCATTGAACAAAATGATGGAAAGAGAAAATAACACACACACACACACACACACACACACACACACA
>NC_068992.1:18661762-18667596 GCF_001194135.2 Octopus bimaculoides
ATATATATATATATATATATATATATAGCATGAATTTAAACGGCTTTGTCACGACAAGGAACATGACCATAATTTTAATGTTTAGAATCGGGAATTCGTTTGTGGATCCTGCTGAGGGTATGCTGTTCCGGACAAAACACAAATTAATACCCAGCGGTCAGACTTCCTAGGAAGGGTTAAATTTGTCCATCAGCTCCATGAAATCATCAAAAACAACTAACCAAAACGACGAGGTATATTTCCAAATAACGCAATGTGGGGTACAAACATATCAGGCGTAAGTCGTACAAACATTGTATGAGGAACAGAAAAAAGCGACTTCTATGACCTGATGGGAATCACCCCTGAAGAGGGTTTTGTTGAATGATTTGCTTGATTGATATATCTACTTCAACGTCCGTTTCGACATTGAGAATTAGATCATTTTAACAACAGACAAACTACCTCATTTAATTTGTGTGTAAATGTCTAACCATTTGATAGGCATGCATTTCATTAAGCTAAATCTTAAACAGAATCAACGTGGCAAAAGATATAGCATGACCGACACTTCGAAATACAGGACATGTAACCCAATGACTGCAATGCAGTGTCCCTTTTTTCAGTTTCACTCCAAAATTTTTGTACATCGTAGACAATGGTAACAACAAAATAACTATTGCAGAAGATCCCATACGTTTCGAACAAATAGAGGATGTCATAATTTCTAAGTGACCTTCTTAAATATACGTACCCCAACACATATGCACATATACATACATACACATACATACGCACGCATACAATCCACAAACGCACACATGCACACACAGACACGCGCGCGCACACAGATGAACACACACACACACATAAAAATTGATGAAATGATGTAGAGATGGAGGTGGAGATTGAGGGAAAATGTATATACAAAAGCTGAAAATAGACTTATAGGTAAACGCAGATATGGAGAAAAACTAAACGCACATACTTTTATTCTCGATAGAGTGTCAATTAGAGTTTATGTTATAAACAAAGTAAAGTCTGAAAATTTGTTTACAGTTTATAATAATCTATATATTAGTTTTCGATTGCCATTTTGCTGTAAGTTGAAATAAAGCGCTTTAAATCATACAGGAGGGAATTTTTGTAAGTTAGGTGAATGGTTTAAGGATGGTCTTTACGGTTCACCTCAGGATATCTTTATATGGGATAAACATTTTTGTAAATAAATACAGCCGAAATCATTTTTCAGCTTATCCTACAATCAATAAAATATATTTCATAAACGTACATATATGTGAATTAAATATATTCCACCCTTCAAAATATATAAAAATAAACATCAATAACAAAAATTAATTTTAATAATGTTATGAATTTATAACAATGTTATTATCATTATTATTAGTTAATCATCATAATTATAATCATCATTATATACCCTATGGCCTTCTGTTTAGTCTTGTAAATTACTTCGAATCTAATATTTTAAAGAAAATTATTTTACACTAGTTTCAAATATTCTATATAACATAACTTGAAATTTTTTTGTGGTTTGTGTGTTTGTGTGTATGTATGTGTGTGAGTGTGTGGGTGGATGTGTATTTATATTTATATATATGCATATATATATTATATAGATATAAACGTATGTATATATATACATTTATATATGCATATATATATTAAATACATATATACTCACATACACAAAAGCTCATACACTTCTAATATGTATATGGCTGTATCTACATCTATCTGAAACGAGTGTGTGTACACATACACATTCATATATATATGCATATATATATATATATATATATATATATATATATATATATATATATATATATATATATATATATATATATATATATACATACACACACAGAAATACAGGAAGGCACGGAAGACCACACCTTCACTTACATGCATGCATGCATACATACATTCATACATACATGCATACATAATACATACATACGTATATACATACATACATACATACATACATAATACATACATATTTACATACTCAATACTATAAGTAAGAATACGCCTTGCTCCCAGCTATGTATTAAAATCTGTAAGAAGATTATGAATTTAAACATCACGTAAGCTTTTCATTATTTTATCCCAAACACGGCGTATTGGATGTATGAAAATTGATAATTTTTCTGTAGCTGATTTATAATAGAAAAATTATATTTCCTTTAATTTTAATATGTAACACGCTTTCTTTTTTTTTCTCTGTGTCGTCATGTCTTTCTGTCTATCCTACGCATTCGCACATATTCACCTGTCTCTGCTTTACTATACATTAGCATTAATGTGGCGACGCTGTGAATAGTTATACAATATATAAAATATGCTATATTAATTTTTGTAACTTTCAACTTGCAATGCAAACAATAATGTTTTTCTAGAAATATATTCATTCCAAATGGAAATGGTGTTACGAACTCTGATATTTTGTATCCTTATTTGTGTTATATCAAAGTAAGATACAGCTTCGCCTCTCAATAAAATGCATTGTCTTTATCGAATCGATAATGTATTGTCTTTATCGAGACTGGTCCCAAAAATAAAGGAAGATCAATGTCATAGACTGTGGCTAGTCGCTAGAAATCTTTATAATATTTGCATTTAAAAGCATTTAAGATATCCGTTAATAGCGAAATTAGTTCAGATTTTCTTCCTGTGTTCCTTTTTAACGTGGATATGCTGCAGAATGACAAAGAAACTGCTGAAAGTACAGAAGTGTATCAGTAGAAAACATCTGTACGAGATACTATCTGAAAACGAATACTGTAGCACTGTGACTTTCAACAGTATATCCACGTTCATAAGAATATAGCAAATGTCATAAAACTTATATTTGCATTATCTGTTTGATGGTATATTGATATAAATTTAAGTAGCAAAATAAATTTCGGACATGAATGAAACCTGTGGCATCGAATGCCTCATTCAGCGAATATCAGTGCTGCAAGGAATTTGAAGTCAAACACCAATTACCTATCATGTATGATATATTATTTCTTGGCTAGAAGCGTCTGTCTCTTTAAAAGACTGTACTGGTATATTTTCAATAATGCCTAAAATATGGAGGAAAGTAAAAATTGAAAATTTATTGATACCAGCAGCACAAGAAATAAACATAAAATAATTTCATCAATATATTAACTTTTAACTTATTTTAATTTCTATCTCAATTAACCTATGTAATATTTCACACTGAAAACGATTATTATATATGTAACATCCGCTTGTTTGTAGCATTTCGAAACTGCAGAGACCAAATGAAAGCTATTCATGTGTGTACGAGTGTATGCATGAGGCCGTGATTGTCCTTATTCTAATGTTTTACTACATGTGAGGAAATTTGCTGTGGGTACCACTGGCCATCTTCTTTGATACCGATGTGTGGAAAGAAGCTTGTTTTCAAACCACACGGTACCGGTTTCAGTCTTCTATAATTTCTCTATAGTTTCTGGCTAACCAAAGCCCTGTCAGTAGATTCGATAGACGGAAACTGTAAGAAGTCGTCGTATACACATACACACACACATGTATATGCGTGTCTGTGTTTGTCCCTCCATTTGACGACCAGTGTTGGTGTGTTTACATCCTTGTAACTTAGCGTTTTGGAAAAAAGAGATTGATGAAATAAGTATCAGGCTTCAAAAAGAAGCACTGGTGTAGATTCATTCAGCTAAAAAATGTTCAAGGTGTTGCCCCATTCTCGCCGCAGTCTAATGACCGAAACAAGTAAAAGATATAATTGTAACCAGTTCAAATACACTCGTAGCGTATTCGAACCCGCAAAAAGGCTTATGCTTTGAGTTTACTGCTGTGATAAAGTGTTCAATGGTTTGTTAAGTCTGCCATCTGGGTGTTTGTTATGCAACAGATGTTACGTCTGGATTACAGGATGCAGTGAAAATGTATGACTTTTTTCATAATAAAATGATGAAACAGCATAACAACCTACCATCGATGGGATTCCATCTCTTGCAAAAGAAAGAATATTGGGAGACAAGGTATACTTTTGTTTTATTATTTTATTCTTTTCCTTGTTTCAGTCATTTGACTGCAGCCATGCTGGAGCACCGCCTTAAAGTGTGCTAGTCGAAGAAATCGATCCAGGACTTATTGTTTCTAAGCTTAGCACTTATTCTATCTTTTGTCTTTTGCCAAACCGCTATGTAACGAGGATGTAAACACACCAACATGAGTTGCCATAGCCACACATAAATATATACATACGACGGGCATCTTTCAGTTTCCGTCAACCAAATCTACTCACAAGTGTGTGGTCGGCCCGAGGCTATAGTAGAAGACACTCGCCCAAGGTTCCACGCAGTGGGACTGAACCAGCAACCACGTGGTTGGGAAGCAAGCTTCTTACCACACAGCCACGCCTGAAAAATACCACAACAAATTTTGCATCTGTTTCCAGTTGTCTTAAAAATAAGAGCCAATGTGCGAAACATTCATCTTTGACGAAATGGAACATAAGCAAGTAAAAAAGAGAACCCATTTAACTGTAAGTTAAATTCGATTGTTCTAAATATGTTTCATAACATGTATTCAATGTTATGGTGTTCCACGTTTAGAAAGACTTGTAATACATATTTTCAGCGGAGGAATTTTGTCTTTATCTTAATTTTCAAGGTTAAGATCCTGTACAAAACAGGCGTGGATGTGTGGTAAGAAGCTTGCTTTCTAACCACATGGTACCGGGTTCAGTCCCACTAGATGGCACCTTGGACAAGTGTCTTCTACTATAGCCTTTTATTATTGACTTGGAACGACCAAGAATAAGTCCTGGGGTCAATTTGGGAGCGTTTTGAAATGTGGGATACTATAAAATGTGGAAAAATCCAGGAAAAGAGAATCACACAAAACAGAACCCCATAAATTCCTGTTTATGTAAGAGAGCTATTCCGAAAGTTGACAAATATTTAATTAAACATTGTTATTTTAATTAATGTATGAGTAAATGTATTCATAACGAACAGACTTCCGTGAAATCTATATTTAAAGCAAATGTATTCAGGCAAATTGTAAAGTTTGTTTTATTTTGAAAATTTATAAAATTCATAAAATTATTTCAAACCAGTTTAAGTAACTGTAACTAACATAAATATTACATTTAACAGAAATAATTGCATTTTTCTTGACTTAGAACAAAAGCGAAAATACCAATGTTGGAAGAAATGAAGAATGACTTAGCTTTCTTCTATATCTCTTGTATCAAGAGAATAGTAGTACGAAATAAAATGCTTAATGAAAGTAATCATTTTCCCTCTCTCTCTTTGTGTCTGTCTGTCTGTCTATTTGCCTCTTTCTCTCTTGCTCTTACTCTCCCTCTCTTTGTATGTATATATGAATATGTATATGGATTTAAAGAAGAATATCATGATCGATAAGGTGAATCACAATGACTTTTCGGTGCGTACAGTTTGTGGCAGACTATCCTTTTCTTTTGCTACACCAACTATTCTGCCTATACGTCACAGCTTCCAATGCCATGTATGCCATAAGATCTGCAAATGTAACGGAGACCTCAAAAGACATTTTAAGATCCACACAGATCAGAACTTAACGGCAGCTCTTGGTGTTCCAAATCGGATATGCAATTTAAATGGGTGTATTTTCAAAACATTGTCTGGTTTAAAAAGCTACATCAGACGCAATGATGATTCTAAGGTGTAAGCAGAAGAGGAGATCAGACTCTGGATAAGAAGTAAACTACCACCGTATGTATGTATGTATGTATGTATGTATGTATGTATGTATGTATGTTTGTATGTATGTATGTATGCATGCACATACATATATGTATGCAC
>NC_068992.1:18667606-18669934 GCF_001194135.2 Octopus bimaculoides
ATACATATATGTATGCACACACACACACACACACACACACACACATATATATATATATATAGTTCAAATTTACAGAAAACAAAAGACGAAGACAAATGCCCGAACAACATGCAAGTGTATTATTTTAACGCTCAGGCAAAATGGAAAAGTATTTTACGTTTCGAGACTGCGCTCTTCGATAGAAAGGATTAAGGTGTAAAATATAGAGAGAGACAGAAAAATATGTGCTGAGTTCAACGGTTTAACAAGAAGGCGGAATGACTGGAACAAAAAAAGGTTGAATGAAAGGGAGATAATAATAATAATAATAATAATAATAATAATAATAATAATAATAATAATAATAATAATAATAATAATAATAATAATAATAATAATAACAATAACATACAGAAAATTGCACTACTGGGTACTGCACACATTCGACGCAAAATATTTTCAATACAGTAAACATAAGAGCACCACAGCAAACCACAGCACATACCCAAGGCGCACAGAGCTGCGCTCAATAGTGAAGTAAAAGCACGTTATAAAAATAAAACTACTGAACAATAATAATAATAATAATAATAATAATAATAATAATAATAATAGTAATAATAATAATAATAATAAATTCCCTGATGCAGTACCAGGCATTGACTCTCATGGCTTCTGATCTTAACTGATTGGAAGTTTTATCATGTATATTGTTTTGTCTTGGTATAAAAGATGGGCTACAGCAAATATTCTGCTTAATACCACAGATTTGCTTGTCAGTTGTTTGACCTTAACCTGTTGAGTATGTCCCTTGTTGGCTGACGATATGTGCATCTCTGATCATGAGCAGAAGTAGTGGGGGAGCATCATAGCCATGTGTTGAGAGGAATTGTTTGGGGTTTGAATAATTCACCTTTGGAAACATGGGTGTTTTGATCAACATCCTTAAACAACCCTTATTCAGGGACATTTTGAGTGGGATGGGCTTCTCGACCCGAAGAAAATTCTAATTCGGCCCCATCTTCGAGGTCATGCGCTGATTATCTTGATATGAGATCACCATGTCGCGCATATATGGTTGTGCTGCATGTGCCTGGTGTATCCTTATAAGACGGGTAGTCATGACGGGTATAACGGGCTTCGTATATTTTACCACAGCGTCACTTTGATGGCATGCACTACTCTCTCACTCAATAATAATAATAATAATAATAATAATAATAATAATAATAATAATAATAATGATAATAATAATAATATTAATAATAGCAATAATAATAACGGTAATGGTGACCCGAACGAACTAAGGCGCAAGAATGTGTGTGTATGTGAGAATGGTGCGTTTAAGTGTGTATGTGTCAATGGGTGAGAGTGAGTCTAACGTGTGCCTTTAATCAATCATATTCATCAATATGTAATCAAGCATATTTTATCACCTTGTTTTTGCGCTGATTCGAACTGTTTCAATGGAGTACAGCGCTTGCTAAATATAACGCTATTCTCTTTTCACAAGATACAAGCACTCCCATATACATAATACTCATACACACTCACACACGCAGATACACACAAAATCTCACAAACGCTCACATACGTATGTATATATATATGTGAATGCGTGTGTTTATAAATGTCTATATTGTGTGTTCCTTTGTGCGTAAATAGATATAGGTGATCACTAAATTTATTTGTCTTTCATTGAGTGGTGATAACTTCACAAATAATGTAAACCACAGAAAAACAGAATAAAATAGACAAAACAAAAACAATATATTTATATATATATATATATATATATCTGAAAACGATAGAAAGAAAGATAACCGTAATATACTTTTTCTTCTACTTTGTTCATTTACAACATAAAAATATAGAAAAAAAAATAGAGGTTCTGCTATCTAAGAGAACATTATGTTCATAAAGATCAAACAATGTCTGTTATTCTTACCGGCGTTGGACAATATATTTAAAAATAAACGTTGATATGACATTGTCAGTTCCTCCACATTGGCATTTGTTCAGAGATAGAATGTACATAATAATATTACCAGATATGGTGGCAAATAAACTTAGTGCTTCTCTGTACACCATACGCAGATATAGAAAGTATACATCATGTGCCCATATAGAAACAAGAATTTGTAGTTATGTCTTTTATGTGCATTTATATATAGATGTGTGTGTTTATGTGTGCGTGTGTGTGTGTATATATATGTATGTATATTTATATATATATATATATATATATGTGTGTGTGTGTGTGTGTGTGCGTGTGTGTATGTGTATGTGTGTGTATGTGTGTGTGTGTGTGTCTGTGTGTGTGTGTGTGTGTGAGAAAGATTGTGTGTG
>NC_068992.1:18672436-18675132 GCF_001194135.2 Octopus bimaculoides
ATATATCATGAAAATCCTGGTCCACTAGAGAAGGAAAGAGATTGAAGTGTTCTGTCAAGACTTCTGTGTTTTTTGAAAAATTTTTTTGTGAAATTCTATTAAATAAGTTGCCTTCTACGAACAGTAATATTCCAATATTAATTTAATTGATCTGTTAAGTGGTCAGTTCAGTACGGTGTTTTATATATTGTCCATTACTTGTAGTTGGTTGTGCACACATGATCTCCAATCGAACAGAACTATATCAGAAAAATTAACCACAAACCGCAACTGTTCAGTTTTTCTATATTTACGTCAAACGTTCTACGGTTTGCATTATCCGCTGATTTTATTAAGACTGTACTATGCGATTGAAATATAGTGCGACTGCTATTTTTTTCTGGCGCGTTAAGAAACGAGTACTGATTCTTTTATTGGCACATGTTTTAAGTATTTAGTATGTGAAGATGAAATTGTTACGATAATGCGTTTCATCGGCAGTCATTCGGATTGAATCGTCAGAGCTGTAACATCTGATCCAATCGATACAGTGTAGTAAAGAGATTTTAGCGAAATCTGCTTACGAGATCCACGCCACAGATATATGTGGATATTTTAGTTTTCTCTAAAGACATAAATCCGTATTAACTAAAATTTTGGAAAATACACATTGAATAACAGCCTCATATGTTTCAAATTTTTCTTTTCATTCTAGGTTTTTATATATTTTAATCAACAGTATACTTTTATTAAATCACGATTTTGTAGACTAACTTTTCTAGGCTCCTCAGGTGTCGCTTTCATATAACTGTGTTTACACTGAAACCCAAGAGACTTTGGAATACGACGTACACGTATTTGTATCATTTTAATTCACACAGAGACAAGAAAATATTTATCAATTCTTATTATCAGGCATAGGAGGAATCCACAGCCATATCTGCATCTGTTCTCTAAATGTGTATTTTGAGAAACAATTCCTTTCTCTGGATTATTTACTCTATTTGGTTGCATAGTAATTTTTTTTGTTCAATAGGTTTGGAGAATAACGCTGAATTATTAGTATTATTTAAAGTAATGGAGTAGTTTACTTATAATATTGATGCTACTCAAAATTGTGAGCCATTGTTGTATTACAAACACCTATATATTTTTTGTAACAATTATTCTGTTGTGCTCACGTTCTGATATTTCGACTACATAGTAAACAAGAAGTAAACCAAGTTAGCTGGTGTGTTTGCTGTTGTCATTACATAATCAGTATATTTTGCACGAATTTCTGTATCTAATATATATGTAATATATAACCCATATGTTTTTAATTCATATGATAAATAATGCAGTACTTAAAAGGAGACATTGTTCATAATATGTGTATATATATATATATATATATATATATATATATATATATATATATATGTGTGTGTGTGTGTGTGTGTGTGTGTGTGTGTGTGTGTGTGAGTGTGCATATATATATATATATATATATATACAGACATATGTGTGTGAGTGGGTGTACTTGTGAGAGTGTATATGCTTGTGTGTTTATGCACGTATAATTGTTTTTTTATGTGCAAATGTCTGTAAATCTTCTTCAAATAACATTAAACCTTCAGTTACTTGGCATATGACAATGCTCACATAATAGTGCCAATTTCTTATAAAATATTTCTATAGACGTTATAGACTGTGACATTGTAAAATATATTTAAGGAAAAATAATACAATCAATAATCCTATACTGTTTTCTTCGTGTTATCGATTTGTTTTTCTTTGTAAGTTATAACTTATTGATATATTTATCGTTACCGAGCTTTTTTTCAATATTCAAATATTTTAGATTCTGCAAAATATCGAACTTGTCTAAATTCAGGAAAAAATACCGATTGGGTTGTGAAATTTTAGAATGTGTATTATTAACGTTTTATGAATGGCATACATTTTCAGGACTAATTGATTCCTTCTTAACAAAAGTATCTCGTCTAGAATAAGGTTTTGCCTAATTTAATATGAAAAAAAGAAAAGAAAAAAGAAATTATGTTTTTTCAGTTAAGAAATCTCAAATCTCCTGCTGTCTATTACTCAATTCAGTTTTTGTAAACTATGAAATATGCATTCTCTCCCGGTGATCAGTTTGTTTTTGTTACTGCTGTATATGTATGCAGCGGTTTAAAAACTCTATTTGATGTGAGATAAAACGTAGTACTTTACAGAAGCTTGACAAACCTCTCTACATACTTCTCTACGTCCAAAATCATTACGTGCAACCCTATACGCCTTGTCCTTTATACAGCTCGCATTTAACTGCCAATAGAAATGAAATAAACTCTTAGGAATCGAAGTAAAAGGAGACAAAACAAAAACAGACCTTAATTCTGACTGCCAGCTAATGAGGGTTAGTACTAAAGGGGGATATGCGTATGTACATAAGATTATTTTATATACTTAAAAGACATCTACATAGATAATATTTCGTTTTTGGATTTGGTTTGCAAGCTTCTTTACGTGAGTTCGTGTTATGAAGCATATTCTGTTGTGTCTGGGGATAGTCATTTACTGTTTGTGCCTTATAATTTAATACACACATTATTGAAAAGGTTGCAAAACGCAACGAAAATTTTAGGAAAATAAAAATAGGGAATAAGTGGAAATTTTACCGGTGAGTGTGTTAAATTATAAGGCACAACAGAAAATGACTCTCCCCAGACACAACA
>NC_068992.1:18675899-18680711 GCF_001194135.2 Octopus bimaculoides
ATATATATATTGTGTTTGTGTGTATGTCTTGGCATGTTTACGTCCCCATAACTTAGCAATGCTGCAAAAGGGAAGATAGAATAATTACCAGGGTCTACAAAAATTAATAAGTCCCGGGGTCGATACGTTCAACTAAGGATTCTTCAATGCAGTACCTCAGCATGGCAGCAGTCTAATGACTGGAAAAAACAAAAGACAAAAGTTAAAAGACATTAGCACAAGCGCGGCTGTGAACTTAGAAAGTTCGTTTCGCAGTGACCTGGGTTCAGATTCAAACTTACCGGGTGTCACACTGGGCAAATGTCTTCTACAGTATCCTCTTTACAACCAATGCCTTATGATACATTTATAGAGGGAAACTGTGTAGGAATCCCATTGCACACATACGCGCGGGTGCACACACACATACACATAAAAATACACTATGTGTGTATATGAATGTGTGCATTTATAAATACATATATTTGCATATATTGTGCTTGACACAACTTCTCAAATCGCGCTGGATTTTTATGATACCGTAACTTAACGCGTAACATATTTCATCTGGAATAATATGCAGTGTTTAAGAAGAAACACCTCATTTCATGTTTTAGATTCTACGTTAAAAGTAACAAGCGTAACGCTTCTAATTAATTCATAGCACTTTACTAAATGTGCAACTCTTATTTCTACTTGTATGCATTTGTTTTTCCGTTGGCGTCTGTATGCGTTAGCGTGTGCGTATTGATGTATATGTATATGTTTCTTGCTTGCGTGAGGCTGGATTGATTCATCTCTGCAATTTACTGCGGTCGTCTTGCTTTTGTATTGACTGGGTTTTTCGGTAACATGCGGTGGATGACCACCCAACGTATCTGTTGTATGATACCGATATAGTTATATGCGTGCAGGCATATTATTAGAAAACTGATTCTATTTTGAATATGGGTTGCATAATGTAAATTTAGAAGAAACAATAGAGTTGAGATTTTTCCACTCTCTGTTACAACGTCGATGCTTGTTACCAAGCATCCGTCTTAAAATCGTACTCTTGCTCGTTTTCTTACTGAGCAGCTTAGAGAGTGATTTCAATGGCTTGCAAATGAAGAGCAACAAGTTGGAGACTCTGTACCAACAGTCGTCACTTTCCCTTTCCAGTTTCAATAGCTTATTTTACAACAAGATTGTAAAAAAACTAATTCATTCCAACATCAAACTAAAGTAATTTTTTTAAAGAATATAAAACATTAAAAAAATTAGATTCAGCAGGACAAGAATCGTATTTTTCTAAATTGAAATCTGACGGAATAAAATTGTAAATGAAAATAATTCCGAAATAAAATATTATTTTTTATTTGAAAATCATTCTGCGTGAAAATTGGCGATTAAATTTTTGATAGCACAGGAATATTTTATTGGGTATTTTAAAAAAGAAACATGTCCATTAGCCATTTTGGGTCGATGAATTAGACATTATTGAGGCTTCGACGTATAAAGCGTGCATCAATTGTCCACAGATGCGAGACATCAGCACTTTACTCACAGATACACAAGAATGATGAAATGTTAGAAAGTTAATCCTCTTACATTTATTACGAATAATTCACGGGTTGACTTTATTAAAAATCTAAATCTTTGTGAGAAGTTGTTCAATTTAATATTATTCTAAATCACCGTAGAGGGGGCACTTGTTAAACGAAAGTGAATTTAGTTTTCAAACTGAACGCAGAAAAACGCTAAAGATAAAAAAAATCGTTCAACCGATCTGCTAGAAATAGCAACCAAATTCCTATGAAATCATAACTTAGCATATTAAGAAGACGCATGCGTTTGTTAGTGTGCTTTTGTGTATCAAGGCATCTTTGAGTATATAACCTGTCTATGCTGCGCGTTCCATTTTCATAATAGGGCATATTGTGTTGCTGCATATTGTAAAGGGGTAACGACATGGTTGGCTGCAAGAAGAATATCTGGACGCATAATACCACTAAGCACCACCTTCAAAAACCCCTCTAACCCCTACAAGTTTGGAAAAGCAGGCGTAAAATATTGACGATGAGGATTTATTAACCTGTGATTCTATTCTTTATATCTGCTAATTGTTCACACCGGCTAAAATGCAATGTAACAAATGTAATTAGTGGCTCGCTTATTAATACTTCAGCAACTTTGATGAAGCCCGTGTTTCACTGAAGAGGATTAATAAGACTGAATCTAACTTAGAGTTGCCAAATTGATTACAATAATAATAGTCATTCTTCATTTGCCCTCCTTTTCTCATATAATAATTAGTAGCAATTAGACATTTGGTAATATTTGCGTGAAATATGTTATTTCAAACTTGAAATTTATCTTTTCTTCTTTGTTTCATTATTAATAGTACTGTTGTTGTTGTTGCTATGATGATGATGATGATGATGATGATGATGATGATGATGATGATGATGATGATGATAATAATAATAATAATAATAATAATAATAATAATAATAATAGTAATAATAATAATAGTAATAATAATAATAATAATAATAATAATAATAATAATAATAATAATAATAATAATAATAATAGTATTATTGTTATTATTATTATTATTATTTATTAATTATTTATTTCAATATTTCCACAGACATCCAATATGGTTGTTAAAGTATTAATGCATTGAGTAATGTAGCTACAGAAATACTATGTCTAACAAAAATATCTGGATAATCACGACAGAAGCGCATTCGAGAGTAGATACACTTGAAAATTCAGCAGACCGCCTATTTAAATAGTAGAAGCGACTATACGACAGTTTTACTTTACACCACTTTGAAATAAGAATAGCACACTGGAAAATGTGAACGGACATACAAGACAGTGTTCACATATCTTAGCTTTGGTGAACTCTAGACTAGACTTGATGCTAAACATCACAGCAAGAACTATCATCGATTCACACTTAAGTTTTACAGAAGTTTAAGGTTCACGTTCCTTTTCCTAAATGACGTATATATAAGTAATTTCTAAACTTTGAAAGTGTGTATAATAATTAAATAATAATTGTAATTATAATTTCCACAATAAAGGCGGTGAATGTGAAGAATTCACCGATGTCGACTTTGGCTTTCATCCTTTCAAGGTTAAAAAATTAAGTACCAGTCGGGTATTGGGATCGATGTAACTGATTATTGTTTCCCTTCAACAATTGCCGGCTCTGTTGTAAAATTTGAAACAATTATTATTTACACCGTTTAAGGAAAGAATTTAGTAGAATCGATAGATGGTGTGGAAAAATGCATTGAGATGATTCTTTTGAATATTTACAATCTGTAGTGAGGTCCCGTGTAAATGAACGTTATCTCTTGCTTTTTCAGGGCCGATAAATAAATTGTTAAGCACTGGGGTTGATGGCTTCGATTGAGTCCCTTCTTGATATCACAGATCTTCTAAATCAAAAATCTTTCATTTCTACAACTCACCTGTTGCCTGTTGTCAGTAACATGTAATTTCCCATAAAAAGAACAAAAACTTATCGGGAACATTCTTTGTTGGTTTAAAGCATAACAAGCCATTTTGAAAAGTAACTGAATAAAATTGAATCAAAAGTTAGCTAATGATTAATACTTTATATTTCAAATAACGCTAAATAGTTCAACAAGAAATTATTCATTGATCTTTCAGTTTCTCCTAACCAGTCGATTTTTAAATCTATTTTTCTAAGTTAAGAACACATTTTAAATTTCACATTTTGAAATAATATTTGAAAATGAGGAAAAAAATGTTAAGGTGAACAATAATAAAAGAAACTTCTTTTGCAGCGCGATACCAATTGCATTTTTTAATTCTGATTTAATATGAAGGAATTCTACCTAAGTGTCTGATGACTCTGCCAGCTCACTCTTGTGAGCCAAATCTTCCCTTATGTTGCTGATTCACAGCATAATTAGCTATTTACGCTGGTTACGCCAAGAAAAGCTAAATGTTTGAATACACCATTCTCTATAATTTGCTCCTAAAGTCTCATATACGTTTAGTTCATTGGAAGTTATTTACGAGAAGGTGCTGAAAAGTTCCTGGCTTTAAGTAAACGAAAATTCAGGATCAATTAATTACGATTATATTCAGCATATTAACCTCTCAGATGCACACACTAATTGCGGCGGTCCTGCAGTTCTTAGCCCTGTAAAATAACTCCGGAGATACCCACTCATATAGCATCACGGTGGATAAAAATGTTCATAATTCAAAATTGGAGAAGGCGAAATCACATCTACTAATAAAATATTGTACATTTCTATAAACATAATTCTATGCATATAATAAAGAACTTTCTTTTGTTTAAAATAGTATACATCATTATTTTTCAATATTTTGTACATAGGAGCCATGTGTATATGAAACTTTAAGTATGCTATTAAAAATGAATGTAACGGTAACGTAATGCGGCTCCAATACTTCGCAGGAGAATTACGTCAAAATTTATATCATTTGAGCAAAATACAAAATATTAGCTTATCATAAGGAGACACATGCACGCTTGCAAACAAGCGCGCAGAAACGCGCACACAAACACGAACACACATGCGCACACACAGAGTGAAACACATAGCGTGATATGCTCATGTGTACACAGATACGCGTAAAGTAAATGCACACTCAAAACTTCATATACATTCACATACTTATATAATCACACATTCATTTGAAGATTTATACACACATATACAGATATACACACACATGTAAATGCGACATGAGTGCGCGTCTGAATATGTGTGATTGTATGCGTGTGTGTGGATACAAATGCATACAAATGTACATATACATATATATATATATATA
>NC_068992.1:18681085-18681902 GCF_001194135.2 Octopus bimaculoides
ACACACACACACACACACACACACACACACACACACACACACACACATATATATATATATATATATATATATATATATATATATACAATACACACTCATGAACAAACACACACATGATCATGTGTGTGTATGTATGTATATATGTATGTATATAGTATTCAATGCTTGCGTAGACACAAACTTATGTGTAAAGAATTATTCTGAAACGTCTCAACATTTACATTTGCACTTACTGGCTTTTAAGATGTTATGTCAACAATAGCATTCAAGACAATTATATTGGGCTCAGGAAGCAGCCATGTTGAAATGTGGTAATATCCTCAACAAAAAGAAGAAAAGTACGAGTACGATAATGTAATATGTAAATACGAACATTGAATAATAAATAAATCTATGAAATAGGAAATCGATATATAAAAACATAAATAAACCTTGTGTTATGAAACATTTTTATTTCTTACGTCAATCATTATTTTCCCTCCGTTCTAACGTAGCTACTAGAAAAGTCGTGGTGAGATCAAATATTTTCACGTGTACCCTTGGGGCGTTAAGTACTTAAGTTCTTCAACACATAAACCAAAATCATTTCCCTGGTCCAACTATGCAATTCAGTATTACTTGAGTCTATGAAAAAAAAGATATATATATATATATTAAAAAGAGAACATCTATTACAAGCGAACCATCTTTGAAGTTTCTGAAAGACGGGATGGAAAATAGATACATTAATACAAACATGAATTCCGACATCAAAATCTTCTTCTTCTTCTTCTTCTTCTTCTTCTTCTTCTTCTTCTTCTTCTTCTTCTTCTTCTTC
>NC_068992.1:18681938-18682163 GCF_001194135.2 Octopus bimaculoides
CCTCCTCCTCCTCCTCCTCCACCTGCTTCTTTTTTCTTCTTCTTTTTCTTCTCAACCACCACCGCTTGCGTCTACATGCTACCCCTGCTCCTTCTCACCTCCTCCCTCTGCTCCTCCTTTTCGCTCCCCCGCCCGCGCTTCGCCCCCTTTTCTTCTTCTTCTTCTTCTTCTTCTTCTTCTTCTTCTTCTTCTTCTTCTTCTTCTTCTTCTTCTTCTTCTTCTTCT
>NC_068992.1:18682881-18688167 GCF_001194135.2 Octopus bimaculoides
TCTCTCTCTCTCTCTCTCTCTCTCTCTCTGTATATATATATATATATATATATATATATATATACTTATGCAATTAATACACACACACATGATGTTATATATATATATTTTCTGCCAATAGCATCTGGTACAAATCTCAATTATACAACAGCATTAGCTTATTAGCCGCGTGTATACGGTTAATAGCCTGTTAACTAAGAATTTCCAACAGTTTAAAACTGTCGCATATACTAAGATTATTGACTTCAAAGTGCTTCTCTTACAGATGATATACAAGGAGAATACTTAAGTAAAGAAAAACATGGTTGCTCGTTGTTAGTTAAGGCTGTAATAAACTGATTATAGGAAACATATTTTAACGAGGAATATAGTTGATGTTTTGAATCAAAGAGCATATCAGAATTGTTTGAAGTGACGTTACCACATAGATTTGCAGACTGATATATCCTTAAGCTCATTTTTCTCATTAAGTCTTAAGTTATAACTACTTATAAACAACACGTTGTCGCCATTTTGGGTAACTTCCAAACCAAACAACTGTTCTATGTTTCACGGCGTTTCAAAGCAAACGTAGCGGTGTGTGTTAGTTAAACTGATGTGATAAATACTAGATTTCGAATATATTGAATACTTGCAGAAGCTGAACTAAGATGGATTTGTGAAGATTTAAGCTAATATGAAATATTAAAAATGTAAAACTATTTATCAAATTACTTGTTATTTTCGATGTAACAGATGAAATCGTCTAACGTATGTAAGAGAACAATACAACACTGACAGTTAATCCAATGTTATTTTCAACATTAATATTCCATTGTAGTTCGTGTAATGCATTCTACTAGAAAGTAAGGAGGTGTGTTGGTGAGAAAAATGAGGCAAATATATGTAAAACAAACATATTACGTTAGACGAATAAATATTTGTCGATCGAAATTTGGTTTGCATACTCGAGATAACGTTAAATTTTTATGTAGATAAAGTTTATCCATGATATTAAATTAAAGTTAATCAGACTCCTTAGATGAATAGTTTCAGCAAACTCCCTTTCTAAGACACTACTTTGTTCTTTCTAAATCGTTAGCGCTTGGACGAAATACACCAAAGGATTTCTTTCCGGATCATTATGTTCCAAGTAAGAATCTAGGCAAAGTCATCTTACCGTTTCTGATGTTTAACGAGAGGCAACTGCACCGAGTTGATAAAGTACCAGTTAGTATTCCTGAAACTACACTCTTTATCAAAACCATCTCGCAGCATTTTTTCTGCAGATTTGAAAAGTTTGTGTACGTCTCAAAACTGTTTGCTGCAGCAGTGAATCCAAACCAGTCAGATTGAATATCCTAGCATCTGGCACGACAGTCTTACTTTCTCCGTTGTTCTACCAGATCGTTGTATTCACTAGGATCTCGTTCGTGAGCTTCATCAGTTCTTCGCACATAACTTTCAGTTTGGTGATAAATAGATAAATGAAAAGAGGAACAGACATGTATAGAAACTTGGTACACACATGTAATTCCGAAGATATTATATATAATGTAATTCATAAGTTGTACTATCATAAAATTTATTCATGTCTAACCTGATATGTTTTTCAGAAATTGTAGTGCTTCTTTGGATTAACTCATTGATTAGGTGTTAAAAATAGTTTCTAGAAATGACCAGTTTCATCTCTCAATATATATATATATATATATATATATATATATATATATATATATATATATATATATATACAAACATATATCTCACACACAAATATAACGTGGTTATATTTTAGGATGAACGTAATCATATCCTTGGCTCTTAAATGAAATACTTCTATTTTTTTAATCAAAATCTTAAACAAATGAAACAAGCATATTACAAAGAAAAGCTATGACACAAATAATGCTTGCTTTCAATAAGTTCAGTTACGCAGTAGTGATCTATTGTACTTCTCCAATAAATAAAACTTCTACATGTGACAGTGAATGGCGCCATTTGGCAAACTGGATGTTACTAACTTACCAAAAGAATCGAAGTTTACTGGCGTTTCTGTTAAATACATTGAAATACATTAGTTATTCAAGGCGTCAGTTCCTTGTTGTCTATTGCATTGAATATAACAACAATGACGCACTCATTCTTACTTAAAAAGTTTAGACGTAGTTGAATGTGAGCAGGGAAATCACTGTTGGATTTCATCATCGGAAAACGGTCCTCACACCATGTGTGTTCACAAAACAATCTATTCATAGAGACAAGCAAATCTTGATACGCTGCCGTTATTTGAACTCTTTGTTTCTCTTCAGTCATGTAAGATATTATTAAAAGCTTACACATAGCAATTGGTTATTTAAAGCATTACTGAATCTCTCTCTCACTCTCTCTCTCTCTCTCTCTCTCTCTCTCTCTCTCTCTCTCTCTCTCTCTCTCTCTCTCTCTCTCTCTCCTTCTGACTCAGACTCTCTCTCCTTGTGGATAGTTTTGTTTATCTTTTCATCAAACTGGCTCATTTAAGAAAGCAATTTTGTGGGGTATTTCTTACGTATCGTTTTCATTGGTTTCGTAGTAGTTATTTTTCAAGAAATATCAGTGGTATCTCGTTCTCATACTTAATGTATCAGCAGCAGGCTGGACATTAGCAATGCTAAATTCTTCATATATTTTAATGTGGTTCCCCCTCCCTTGTATTTAACTCAAATAAACATAAACTGACGGATTCGCCTGATTGTTGAAATACTGGGCATTCTCAGTGATTAAAAATATTCTTTTCTACTCTAGGCACAAGGCTCGAAATTTTTAGTGAGGGCACCAGTTGATTAGATCGAACCCAGTATGCAACTGTTATTTAATTTAATTACCCTGAAAGGATGAAAGGCAAAATCGACCTCAGCAGAATTTTAACTCAGAACATAAAGACAGAAGACATACCTCTAAGCATTTCGCCCGGCGTACTAACCTTTCTGCCAACTTGTCACCTTAGTGATTAAAAATGTTACGTAAATATAAACTGAATTGCTAAAAAAAGCGGGTATAAATTGGTAGCCGCATATCAAGGTATTATTTATTTCGGGTACATCGAATTTGGGTGGGTAAGGCGAGTGGTATCGCTAAAGTATGTGTCGGTTTTTCGCACTGATAAAGACGACCAGTTTAGAATGTACGAAGCAGCTCCTGCTGAAATTCGAAATGAATATACACAAAAAAAAAAACATATACACACAGACACACACACAAAACAAACACACAGATACAAGAGTCTCAGTGTGTCGAGATTTCATATGGTTTGAACCTGCAACACTGTGCTATGGAATGTGACAATCAGTTTCTAACCTGTTTAAATCGAATGCCTCCAAGCTTCAAGATACAGAATATTGTAACAAAAATAATGCAGAAAAAATGTGACATATATTTTACAATTTGATGATGAATATAATCAGAAGATTAGAAACACGATTATCTGATTCTTTGTCAGAAGTCTTTTTATTGTATAATTCATACCATGTTCAATATATACGTTCTAATTCTTAGACACAAACAATCTGAAGTAAATTTAATTCTTTCAAAGTAAATAATTTATAACACATTTAAGTATATATTAACCTACTTGAAGAGTAAACGTATACATACCGAGAAATATGTATCTTTCTTCTTTTATTCTTTCTCGTCCTAGTACTTATTCTAGCGGTAAATTTTGCCGAACTGCTAAGTTACGGGGGACGTAAACACACAAACATCAGTTGTCAAGCGATGATGCGGGAGACAAAAGGAGATACACAAATACACACACATATACACACAGCCATATACATATATATATATATATATATATATATATATATACGAAATCCAAGACTTGGTCGGCCCGAGGTTATAGTAGAAGACACTTGCCCAAGGAGCCAAGCAGTAGGACTGAACTCAGAACCATGTGGTTGGTAAGCAAACTGCTTACTACACAGCCACTCATGCATATAATTTATATAAATATTGTTAGAGACAGAAAAATACTGTTAAATGTTCATACACCACCAGGAGAAAAAAACAGAGATAAAATAAACAAGCAAAACATTTTTGGCTAGTTTATTTTGTCTCTTTGTCTTTTCTCCGTGGTGCTGTATGAACATTAAATTTGGTTTTAGAGTCAAAGTTTGACCGGCATATCTAGGATGGTGGTATCTCTTAGATACCCTAAATTATAATATTTATAATAATTCCCACCTCAGACGTTTTTATTCCCATGCTGGCCACCTGATAAAATCGGTATTCTTAAATAACGATCTTATCCTTGTATATCAGCTAGATACCTACACTTTTCTCTGCAAAATAGGGGTAGTTTATCCTGTTCAGGCTATATTATTAGTATTATTTTGCGATTGAGAATTTAAAATCACTTCTTTAACTTTCTAAAAGACATCTCAACGCTTCTAATAGCAAACTTCGTTTGATTATTGACGTTTGTCGTAATTTGAATTTAACATATGAGAGCGTCTCATAAAGCGAAATCTATATATCTTAATTTGCAGAGGAATTTGTAGTGGGTAGTTTAGCTTAATCGGTCAAAGCATCGTGACATGTAATAGGAGTAGTTTCTCCTGTTCAGGCTATATTATTAGCATTATTCTGCATTGAGAATTTAAAATCACTTCTTATATATATATATATATATATATATATATATATATATATATATATATATATATATACAAACCATACATATATGCATGCACATATAATCATGTATATTCATATCGAGGTATACTTTTACCTATATAAATTAAATTCGAAGCAACATGTTATTTTTCTTGCTTCCCTTCCATTCATCTCAGTCTTACTATATATGTTTATATAAATTATATAAGCGAATTTCACTGAAAGAATGCGTGTGCTAATACATTTTCAGTACAACTATGAACAGTTATTCTGTAAAAACGTATCTTTTTATACTTATTTTTCATATATGTAACCACATGGAATAAAATTATTCTCCACTAATGTTAAAACATTAAAATTATTTTAATTACGGAATTCTCTCACACACACACACACACACACACATAGAGACACATTCACAGATATGCACATGCACACACACAAACACGCATGTATATAACAGAAAACTTCGATGCATTTTCTCAGAATATTTTCTATATATATATATACATATATATATACATTCATCCATACACACACACACACACACACATACACACACGCACACACTCATACACACATACACACACGCGTGCGCATATATATATATATATATACATATACACACACATATATATATATATATATATATAT
>NC_068992.1:18688177-18690229 GCF_001194135.2 Octopus bimaculoides
GCACACACGCAAACAAACAGGCACACACACACATGGAAAAAAACAGCAACACTCTTCCCGCAAACGTTCACTGTCCACATTGTGATTTCGCAGCTAGGTCACATCCTGGTTTAATAAGCCATGCTCATATTATTTTTCTGACTTCGAGACTCACGTCAGGAGACTCCAGGTGAAGTGAATGAATCGGAAACGTTGGTGAATTGTAGGAACAGTAATGTGAGCGTGTTTTTAATTGTTCATTTGGCTGGAAGTTTTTAATTGTGTCTTCCTGCTGAACATTCATACGTCGCCCTCGACGGGAGAGTCTTTCATATAATGAGTAATTAAAACAAGTTTAACTTTTTACCATCCAAATTCAAGGACAACTACAATGGTTTAACATACGTATGAACAAATTATATAAGCTTGCGTTTATCGAAGATTATCATGTATTCATGTATATATATTGTTGGCTTATTAACAATTTAACAACCTAAGGTCAAATTTATAGACGTCACTATAGTGACAGTGTGTACAAAGTGGTAGTGGTGTTGCTAGAAATAAGAGTCAAACCGACTCATTAGCCACAAGAGTGGCTATAAAAGGAGAGAAGCTCCCTACGGTCGAAGATATAGCCATATCACCGGTGATTTTGTGTTTTCACTTCTAACGTTTTTGAAATCAGCACTTGTTTTCAACGGTTTTTCTTATAAGTTGACAAGGTGTGGTAACTTCAATCCTATGCGCGGTAAGAGCCACCGATTGGAATTTAAATGTTCTTCAAAATTCGAAATCAACGGTGATATGTCTGTATCTGCGACTATAGGGAGCTTGTCTCTTTGTCAGCATATTAAGATGGTGCTCTTGTGATTAATGAATCGGATTGACTATTACTTCTAGTATTCCGGTACCACTTTATACCTTATGTCAACTATAGTTAACTGGAAATAAAACTTTACATGAAAGCCAGTAAATAAAACAGCAGAATAAAATAGACTATGTACTGAAAAGGGAATTGCAAATAATTAACTGTGATAAAACACAAAAGAGAGGATTAAAATTGAAATAAGAATTTAAATAAATTATCGAAAGCTGTAGAGAAGAATAAAATAAGTAAACAAGCAAAAAAAAAAAAGAAAAAAGAAATACACCAAAATAAAATAACAAGAAAAAGAAAAGGGATACTACTATTAATAATAAGAGATAGAAACGAAGTAAAAATAGGCAAAGAGAAAACGAGAGAGAATACGGGGTGACTCAAACTGAGAAGCGAAATAAAAGGAAACAGAATAAATAGAAAGAGAACATAGAGTATTGTGAAAGGAGAGAAGAAGCGACGTATCGATATAACATGAAAAATGTGATGTAGTGTATTGAAATATCGAATATGATTCTGGAAAGGTGGTGGAGGTTGTATATCGATTTTACCTCATATATATACATACATACATACATACATACATACATACATACATACATTCATACATACACATATACACACATATATAAATATTCATATGTGTATGTATATGTCACAGATAGCGGACTTGTGTTTGTGTTGATAGACATGCCATAACATTCATTATATGTCTGTGTATTCTATGTGTGTATATGTGTTGTCGTAACGGAAGTCATGTTTTTTTCGTCAAGAAATAACAAACAAACACTACGTTTCCTCGTTTTCATTAATAAATAGTGGTCAAAATGTCACGAAAAATTGTATTGAAATGCCAAAGGTAAGTATAAATATAAACATACAAAAAAAAAGTATAAAATGTACTATATCTGAGGTGTTTTGGGTACAGACAAAGATACCTAGAATTTTGGTATTATTGAGATGCATTGTTAGATTTTTAATATGTTTTAAAATTTTAATGACTGATACATTTGGTATGTTTAAAAACTGGTGTACTTCGATCCATAGCAGAATACATGTTTATTTAAATTCTTGATCCTATCTGAAATTCTCCTAAACAACATCTTTGTTTATACCCTTGCATCTCGTTTTTTTTAATATATTTGAGGACTTCAAACTACTCCCTATACAATAAACAAAGAAACTTAACCATATAT
>NC_068992.1:18690381-18691524 GCF_001194135.2 Octopus bimaculoides
GAAGGGAAATAGCCCTGAAACTCGAGTCGCCTTTATATATTTATATTTATATATTTATATATATGTTTATATATTTGATCCTTTATATTGAACAGTCAATATTTCATCTACATTCAATACTTTCTTTCATGGTGCCATCCATTTTTATTTTATTTTATTTTATATTATATATTGTATATTTCATATTCTATACCCCACATTGGTTCTGCAGGAATATAAATAAAACATAAAAAACAGACAGTGTTGGAACTCTTTTAAACAAAATAATATATATACACATAGAATAGAGGAAGACATTCACGTGCAATCTATTAGCAAGAATACGTGAAAACGCCTTGAGAACGTTATCGTGTACAAACGGAAGAAAGTATTTATATTTTTATCAAGTTATGATGCTGGTTTCAAGTTATATCAATTTTAGTCACGCAATAAGGAAAACAAAAGATAAATTGAATTAAATTACAATTAATCTTTCATGATTGCACGTTTGGAAATTTACATGCTTTTCATAAATGTCACATGTTAGTGGTTGTTGTTTTGTCACTTGAAAATGATTGGTCAAAATAGCTGAATTCATAAACTTTGATGTTTTTGTCTGTCTGTCTGTCTCTCTATGTTTGTGTATGACTCTGTATGTCTGTCTGTCTGTATGTCTGTCTGTCTCTCTCTCTCTCTCTCTCTCTCTCTCTCTCTCTCTCTCTCTCTCTCTCTCTCCCTAATGACTCTATGTGTATGTACCATATTTCTGCGTACTCGAACACATGTCGCACAAAGAACGCTACTCATGTTACAGGAACTGATCGTGGAAGTAATCTGTCATCCACCATACTCAGCAGACCTTGAACCAACTGACTATCACGATTTCCAGGCATTAGACAAATTTTGGGAAGGAAAATCCTTCAAATCTGAAGACGATGCAAAAACAGCCTTTCGTGATTTCATCACCTCTGCTCTCCAGAATTATTCGCTGCCGACATAAATAAGCTACCGATAAAATGGCAAAATTGTGTTTATAATTAACGTGCATACTTTGATTAACTGCATTGCTTTTTGTTGAGATAAAGTAAAATAAACTTTCAGTTCAGAATCGGACATTTTATTCTTAATGACCTGATATATATATATATATATATATATATATAT
>NC_068992.1:18691534-18692673 GCF_001194135.2 Octopus bimaculoides
ATACAAAAAAGGTTTTTTTTTTGTATGATTGTGTATAGACGAATATATTATTTTGTTTAACAGAGTTCCAACACTGTCTGTTTTTTATGTTTTATTTATATTCCTGCAGAACCAATGTGTGGTATAGAATATGGAATATACAATATATAATATAATATACAATATATAATATAAAATAAAATAAAAATGGATGGTACCATGAAATAAAGTATTGAATGTAGATGAAATATTGAGTGTTCAATATAAAGGATCACACATATATATAGTAAAGTTTATTTGCCAACAGAATGTAGCGGTCCAATAAAGGATGATGTTACTGTTGTTTAAATCTCAGGAAAACCTCTTTTCCAGCAGGCTATCGTCACAGAGTCCGTGTCCCTATAGTGTGCGCGCATGCACTTGTGTGTGTGTGTGTATACATCATATGAATGACTTGTGCATCTACACAAAAACAGACATGTATATGTATGTTTTCAAAGAAGCAAGAGAAAACAAAAGTGTGGAAGAAGGTGAGAGAGAACTAGAGAGGCGGAGATATGGGAGAGAAAGGGCAAAAAGTGGGAGAGAGAGATTTAAAGAGAGGGGTGAGATAGAAAATTTTCTTTCGTAGTTTCCTTTCTGTCTAAGGAATATGTACGCTAATCTCAAGGTTCTTTTACGTAAGATGAGATATATTCGGGTGTATATACGAAACCATTTTTATAAGAGTCGTTTTATGCGACGATATTCTTTAACATGAAAGATTATACTGCAAAGTATCCATTTCCGAATCAAATATTGATTCTATCTTCTGCTATCAGATGAATGCATGGATATACAATATTTGGTTATTTGCCAAATTTATTTACAGTTGATTTTTTGCCAATTCAGAGATTGAAATATTAATTCTCTTCCTGTACTTCTATTTATCTATTTTCATGCTCTCTTAGGAGATCAATAATTTCATATAATACATAGATAGAGATATGCATATGTATGTATGCATGTATCTCTCTCTCTCTCTCTCTCTATATATATATATATATATATATATATATATACATATATATGTATGCATATATATATAGTCATATTTATATATACTTATGTACATATATAAATATATATATATGTACATAAGTATACATAAATGTGCTTAT
>NC_068992.1:18694113-18695274 GCF_001194135.2 Octopus bimaculoides
ATATATATATATATATATATATATATACCCACACACAAACACACACACACACATAGATGCAAATATATGTGTGTGCGTGTATATATGTCTCTGTGTGTTTGTGTTTCGGTTACTGTGTTGGAAACGTCTTTGCATATGCTCTATATAGATATAGATATAAGTATATTTCAATTTGCATAATTGTACAGAAGATTTACCGTCCTATATTTGTATGTTCCATACTCGAATACAATGTTTTATCGTACGTTGTTATGAATTTGTAACTACCTATATTCCCTTTCATTTTCAAGCAGATATGCGCTTATTTGCATATTTACAACCATACACAGATGCATATATATATGTATGTATATGTATATATATATATATATATACATATATGTATGTATGTATATGTGTATCTGTCGCTTTCTATGCAAGAATTTCAAGCAGATACAAATACTAGTTTATTTGCAATACAAAGTTATCTATGACCAATCTTGTCAATGTTTTCATTTGTAGATCCATACTTGATGTAGTCTCGATAAAATTTAATGCATACCACAGATAGATTAATAACAATAGTTTACAAATATTTCATTCGGCCACATATGTTCACGCATCAGTTATATATTTTTGATAAATGATTAGGGTTGTTCTGGAGATCGTTTACAATCATATCTTGGTAGTTTTAACTTGTATTTTATTCATATTTCTTTCTACTGTAATGCATTGTATTATTCCATATATGGTCACAAACATACATTCGGTAGCAAGCATTTATGTCTCTCTATCTTTCTCTCACTGTCTCCTTATCTATCTATCTATCTTTCTATCTATCAATCTCTTGTACGTATGTTACTCTCATATGTTTCTCTGGTGTGTCTCTATTTTTCTGTCATATTTCCCTTCATTTTTTCTGTTTTTTCTTTCTTCATATGCATTTATACATAGTCACATGCCGTGGCTGTGTGATAGGAAGTTTGCTTCCCCACCGCATAGTACCGAGTTCAGTCCCACTGCAAATGTATTCTAGCTTAATCCCGTGAATGACCAGAGCCTTGTGAGCAGATTTGTCAGATGGAAACTGAAAGGTGCCCACCGTATATATATATATATATATATATATATATATATATATAAAAGATAATAAGAGTGAAAAAACTACAGAAGGCTTGTGTT
>NC_068992.1:18697626-18698377 GCF_001194135.2 Octopus bimaculoides
GATCGCTTCGATCCTGTTTCTCGCGTTCAGCTCTGTCTTCAGTATTGCTCTCACCCTGCGATAACATTCTCTTCTGACCCTTTCCCTCATCACTGAGTGCTTGATATTGTCCCCTTAAATTACCCCTAGGTATTTGTAGCTCTCCGCTGGTTCTAACTCTTTTATGACATTTTGCTGGTCAAGGTTCACATTAGATGTATTTGTCATTTTTCCTTTCTCCTTTTCCTTTATTATTATTATTATTATTATTATTATTATTATTATTATTATTATTATTATTATTATTATCATTAATAATAATAATAATAATAATAATAATAATAATAATAATAATAATAATAATAATAATAATAATAATAATGAAAACATTGACAATCACAATTTAGCGTGATATTACTTGTGTTTATTTTGTCAGCAGTAGAATATATTGTGTCGCTAATTCCAATTATACGACTTCATCAGCATGAATCGCATTAATACAAATTGTTCGCTCTCTGTGTCTGGGTCATATATTTCTAATTACTTAAGTGTTTATCCGTGCGCAATTTGCATTGAGCCTGACTCTAGCAGTTTCAAGATATTCGTTAGATGCGCATTTCAGTTTGAATAGTTGGAATATCACTACTGCAGACTTTGATTAAGTAAACATTTTAAAATTCATTGTCGAGGTCTTTCACACACAAATAAACGGGTGTTAACACACACACACACACACACACACACACACACACACACACACACACATATATAT
>NC_068992.1:18698387-18698893 GCF_001194135.2 Octopus bimaculoides
CACACACATATATATATATATATATACTAGCAGCTAAGCCCAGTTTCACACGGTTGGTTTGGATGATGTGGATGTAAAACCAGCCCTGTTTAAGCATTCGACTTGTCTGGGCACGCTTGCATTAAAAAAAATTTAGAATGACTTGTTTTTCTGTTCTATATTTAAGAGATGAGGAATTATGTATGTTATTTACATTATTTATATTTTACAGATATTTGTCCTCATCTTGTTTGTTATTAACACAACCATCGAACTCGGAATCTTGGGGTTAGTAACCCGCACTATTAACCACTACGCCATATGCCCGTGGGAAAATATGGAGTGATTTTTTCCAGAATTCTGGTGACCTCTTCTATTCTCAAAATATATATATATATATGTGTGTGTGTGTGCTTGTGTATGTGTGTGTGTGTGTGCATGAGTGTGTGTGTGTGTGTATGTGTATATGTATATATATACATTCATACACGCACATGCATATATATATATATATATATATATATATA
>NC_068992.1:18699108-18711669 GCF_001194135.2 Octopus bimaculoides
GTAAACAGCGGAAGAGAGATAGAACGTTAAACCTTAGTGCCATACATGGCAGAGATGTAGGTCAACCTTCGCCAAGCGGCTTTATGCGGTGTGCTTTAGCTTCGTTACTATGGTAACAGTCTCTATACATTTTCATCAGATCTCTTATACATGTGTGCGTTTCTGTAGGCATATGTAAATATGTGTGTGTGTGTGTGTGTGCTTGCGCGTTTCTGTGTGGGTGTGTGTGTATGTGTGTGGTGGTGGTAGTGGTATGTGTGTGTGTGTATGTGTGTGTGTGTGTGTGGGTGTGTGTGTGTGTGTGTCTGTGTCTTCTTCAGCATATGTTTCTTTACAAATGCGAGGGTTCTCAGCCAAACCGAACAGATTTCTCAGCGGTTAATTCGAAATTATCAAGGTACAAAGAAAACGACATTCTCAATGAATAATCTGTATTTCTTATTTATGCACATGACATTTAATAACCTTGAGGAACATCAGGTGTGTCTAAAGGTCATTTCATCCTTTTAAATGGGTTAAAATTTTGCATCTCAGATTTTTCCTCTCTACTTATTTGGGATGTGTTAGGATACTAAACAAATAGCTACAGCGCCATTTTAAACGTTATGCACCTAAGCCACTACATATATCGATAAATGTATCGTAATATCTTTATTTATAGCTCGAAGGTATCGTTTTATTTTTCGAAATAGAACAGTTTTTTTTTCGATTGTACATTTTATGTGTTATTATTCATTTTATTGATAAATAATTGCCATGAACTTCAGTGAAGATATTTTATTGGTTGACACTAAAATGTACATCTATCTAGTAAACACTGTACACGTCGCCATTATGTCAAACACTTCTGCTTCGTTGAAGAAGCTCTTTACAATTGCAGACAACGTGGTAATGTCAACTGTTGCTCAGAGTAGCTCTGTGGCAAAGTGACTATAGTCTTCTGTTCACAAGATTTAAACAGTAAATATATCCTGCTGAATGTACATTATATTTATATATGTTTTCCTACAGATCTTGTCCCCTGCGTGGTGTGAAGGGTGCATATGTGAGCACCCCGATCGGTTTCCGATTACCAAAACACATAACAAAAGAGTTGATCCTTCTCAGTAAAGATCAATGAGTATGTATGCACCGAAACCACAAAAGAAAGGCATGGATGTTCACGATGAGATCTGAAGGCAATACTCTACTCAGAGCCAATGAATGGGCTCTGTCAATATGTCTCTTTAATATACAAAGTATTTGGTAATTTCATTGCGTGACTAAGCAAAATTATCATATGACTGAAGAAATAGATTTGGATCGCATTGCCATTTCTATCGCAAAGTTCTATTCGTAATTTATTTATCAGTATATTTGAGTATTAAGTCTATAAGTATAGCAGTGTTTCGATTATTTTCACTACGTCAACATATGTTGATGTGTATCGGGGTACTTCGACATATTTAGAATAACATCATCGGTTCCCTTGTGTATACACACTCACACGCATATATATATACACACAAATATGAGGGTGTTTGTATGCGAAATTCATATACACTCACAATCATACATCTATATTTAGACGAAGTTGCACGGCGGCGATTTTGTCTTGATTCTAAACCTACAACTGTTTCTTGGACAAGAATACATACATTTCTAACTATTCATTTATAAAACATATTAATTTAGATGTAATGGGTGTACTTCACATTTCAACGTATCTTGTCCTCAGAAGGATGGCTTGTTTAGGCAACAGGATGTCTCGCTACGTCACATACTTACTTAAAAACTCGTGCGGCAACGTGTGGCAATGTGCGGCAATGTTATATAATGTGCAGCAAATGTGATATAATGTAGTGTGGCGAAATACAAAAAAAAAAACAAAAAAAAAACAGACGAATTAAAAAGATTTTCGGCTTGATATCGGCTATTGATTAGGTGTGATACTAGCGCAAAGGTATGAGCAGATATGTTGAGATAACCAGGTACGATATACAGCGGAATGTAGTCCTGCTGATTCCGGCAGACAACAGTGCAATCATGACCTGTACACCACCGTGGTGCACAAGGGAAAGAAATAAAACTGACAGTTGAAGACAGAAACAAAAGCTATTACACATGTGGTAGTAAGAACCAACTGCGTGCTTTATGTTGTGGAGACATAAAAAATCAATGGAACGGAGACAATGAAAAACTGCAATAGATACAATAATAGCAACGTTAAAGTACATAAACTTATTTCCAGATAACCATTTGCTTTATATATGTGAAACGAACGAAGGCCTTGATCCATTACCTTTCCCAACAGCGAACAATCACATGAGGGTGCAAATCACGACTGATTTATGAAGGAATTCTGTTAGAATTGTGTAAAATGACGAGAATAGGAAGTGGAGGTTGTTCATAGCTTTGCTGTGTTCTCATTTAGTTTAGAAGATAGATTCTTGTTCCTACGAGTGTGGTTTATCTAATCTATGTTCTACACTTAATCTAAATTATAGCATCATTTACCGTCTTTTTTTAAGATGTTACATACAAACACATACACACACACACACAAACACACACGCACGAACACATACAGATAGATAGGCATACACACACATGTACATACATGTGTGTGCATATATGTTTGCGCGTATATATATATATATATATATATATATATATATATATATATATATATATATATATATATATATATATATATATATGCGTATATAAATATAAATGTATCTATATGTATATGTATATATATATATATATATTTATACACAACCATACACGCGCACAAACAAACACACTCACACACACACACTCACACACACACACACATGTATATATACATAAATATACGTTTTCATACATACATAGAGGAACATTCTTTCACACACGCACACATATTCTGTTTTTAATATTTATCAAATACTTAATATGCTCCGTGTATATAGTCATTGCTTCTCCTTCCGCTTTCATATATATTTTTGCTTTAAAGCAACACGCTGTGGTTAGCCCTATTACAATGTTTCATGATGTTTATACGAAAGTGCTCTCAGTGGGCAATAATGAAATGAAAATGTTGCTTTTACATGTTATTGGTTTTGTAACAAGTTTAATTACGCGTCATATTGGACTAAAAACCGTGTTCTGGGATGAAAAGCATTCATATTGCAACTATGAATGACCTTACTGAGTTTGGTAACCGTATGAGAGATTTTGTGAATGATTCTTGCTGATCCACGTTAATTTAATCTTCTGTACTTCCTCCATTCTCTTTCTCTCAGTCTCTTTCTGTCTGTCTGTCTGTTTCTCCCTATCATTCTCTCTCACACACACACACATAAACACGTACATATACAAATGTGGATGCCTATGTTCTTGTTTATATTTACAATAGTAAAATAAAATCGCTGCAGATTAACTTTTTAGCAGTGTTGTACGAAAGCTTTCATGTATAATATAATTCGATGCTTCGATGATGTCGCTTCATTAGCGATTTTTTCCTTCTCTATATAGACGTCCTCTTTTGTGTGTATTTTTTCCTGAATAATGGTTGTGTTAGCATTAAATATTTGTTTTGTGGAACGGAATCCAATCATTTGAGTTAATTTTTACAAGTCATCGTGTTGATCATCCTTATAGATTTATCAGCAATCGTCATGCAATTCGATATGCAAAACTTTCACATTCGATGCTTTGATAATTAAGAAACATTTGATTTAAAATGCTTTCTCTTTTCCTCGTTTAGAAAGCTCTTTGCACACAGTGTTTTGCGTTTTTTACCATCTATATAAATTTCTATGAATTTCTTCATTCCATAATGTTTCCACAATACTAAAACATGTGTTTTAAATCCATTGAAGATCCTTTTCTATTCTAGGCACAACGCATGAGATTTTTGGAGATGGGGCCAGGCGATTAGATCGACCTCGTTACGCAACTGATACTTAATTTATCGCCCCCCTAAAGGATGAAAAGCAAAGTCGATTTGTGTGTCTGTGTCTGATCCTCCCCACCATTGCTTGACAACTGATGTTGGCATGATTACGTCCTTGTAACTTAGCGGCTCGGCAAAAGGAGTAAGTACTAGGCTTACAAAGAGTAAATCCTGGGGTCGGTTTCTCCGACTACAGGCAGTGCTTCAGCATGGTCACAGTGAAATGACTGAAACAAGTAAAATAAAAAAATAAAAAAGATATATATATATATATATATATACACACACCCCTACACGAATTCATACATATATATTATACGTATGCACACACACACACAGGTACGTACCAAAGTGCGTACATTCCTAAATGTATCCTGCGTCTAATACCAATAAGTTTACGAGGATAAAGAAAGATTACAAGAATTAAATTATTAATTATAGAATCATATCACTTCGGAGTAAACATTTATTTTTCTACTGATGCAATACAATTTTAAACATTCGGTTATGTGAGGTCATGAGCTATGATCATACTCACGAACTACACTTAGACACATAGGTATGCGCATAACCGGTGTGTATAATTATATTTCCAGGTGAACGCCTCCTTCATTTAACCATCTTTAAACTGAGATGTTAGTTGTTTCCTGATGTCCATCTGAATTTCATATAAATGCATTTCTCTTCACATGGTAAATTAATTACCAATGGAGTAGTTTACGAACGTGCAACTATTCCCAATTTTCATTGAGTAAAACAATCCGAATCCTACGTTTATCATTTGAGACTTCCATTGCTCCATATTTTATATAGGCATCATCCTTGATACAATAGATTCTGTTCTGTGAACTATGTAACTCCATACACTAAATACGATAAACCATATAGTCTTTAATATAAAGAAAATCATTTTGGAATGATTACAAGTCTCTTTCGTCTCTAATATCATTAAATATATTAATCACGGAAACTCTTTTAAGAATTCTGACAATTCGAAAAAGCAACAACCACAAAAAGCGAAAAATACGATGTGAAATATTCTAGTATGACGTCACTATAACTCCATTTCTGTTAATGAGACACAATGGAGAAAATAAACAACATTAAGCAATTGCGAACGTGACGCCCTGCGATTTGTCCACCTCTTCCAATTCTCCATTTTATTTTTTGTCCATGACTTCTCCGTCCCTTCTTCTCAGCTTTATTTCTGATGCATTAATTACGTCACCATACACATGCTCATTCTCTCTTCTATCCACAGAATCATCTTCAATTCGAAATCTTCATTCCATAGTCAGGTACAAACTCCATACTTGTATCTAACAGCAAGAACAGTATCGTCGCATACGCCCAACTCATATATCCGCAACAACGCCGCTCGTAGACGTCTCCTGGTGTCGATGCATATCCCTACGTATTTTACCCTCCAAATAGAGTCAACCATATATAAATATCCAAGGTTCGAGTTGTAGGAAGAAGGTTAGCTTCAAGCAATCCGTAGTAAATATGAAAAACAACTTTCAGAGATAATTGTGGTTTATTGAGAAGGAAGGTTGTGGATTTTTTCATACCGAAGTACGATAAGCTGAAAGAAGTTCTTTTTATATTTCACGGTAGGCGAACAGTGTTACAGGGTATGTGGATGAGAATACAAGAGTTAAGGAATGGAGAAGACAAGATCCGGGATACATTTGTTTAATAGGAAGCGGAAACTCGGAAGTAGTGAATATTCGTGGGGGATGTTTACCGCAGGTTACTCTTTAGGCCAAGGGTATACTGATTAAATGAAAGTTTACATTTTCGAAAGGAGGTTCATGTTAACACATGGAAGATTCAATCACAATGAGTAGAGAGCACAGTAAGAGTGGAGAATATTAATGGAGAGAGAAATTAGAATTAAAAGAAGGAAGAAGAAAATACACAAAGGAGTGAGAAGAAAGAGTAATTTAAGCACAGTCATTTGACCGTTAGTAATCAATAGAGTTATTTAGGCCGAATCACAGAATTTAGCAAGAGGAGTGGTATTTGAAAAACGATACTGTGAAGGAAAGAGGGTGGAGAAATATTTTGGTTCAAGGAGGAGAAAAAAGTATGCATGAAGAAAGCAAGATAAAATGGGCAAAAATCGTTGCGGTTGCTATTAGCAAACAATCATGGAGTGTCTATTGCAGACATGTCAACAATTCCAGTCATCGAAGCCGAAGGCACATTCGTAGAATAATCTCATAAAATGTTTATCGGGAACGTGTCCACGAATTTTTTTGCTAGATTAGAATTGTTTTATCGAATTACTAAATATATACTCAAACACCTCTGGCACACAATACCATACATATTTTATTTCATTTTAGACGAGTCCGTTCAATGGGTCATGAGTCAAGTTGTGAATGGAAACTTTTGATGAAAGTTATACATACCCCGGTCGTGAGTTGGAGTAGGAACTGTAGGTGGAAAAAAGAAAGAGAAATGAAGAGCAAAAACGGGGACGAAAATGAGAAGAAAGCAGGAGAAATGTAGAAGAGCAGAAGAGAATATTCAGAAGAGAGAAAATTGTAGGTTGGACAGACGGTTCAGCAAAATAGTTGAATAGAAATGAATGAAATAGAATTAAACAACAAAAGATATAAAACACTAAACAAGTAAATACATCCCGGCAGCAACGCTGGTAACGGATTGTCACTTGTGAAGAAGGAATTTAGTGAATATCAATATGCTAGATAAATAAAGGATATTAATTAAATGCAGATCACTGGGAGTGAGTACATATAACGGAAATAATAGTAAAATATTAATTTGAGTATGTTTATTGGGGTTAATCAATTTTGCTATAATATTTTATTTCATTATAGCGGTCAGCTGGCAGAAACGTTAGCACGCTGGACGAAATGCTTAGCGATATTTCGTCTGACTTTACGTTCTGAGTTCAAATTCCGACGAGGTCGACTTTGCCTTTCATCCTTTCGGTGTCGAGAAATGAAGTACCAGTTGCGTACTGAAGTCCACCTAATCGACTACACCTTCGCCAATATGTTTGGCTTTTTGCCTAGAGTACAAAAGAATATTTTATTTCTATTGGGCAACTTTATTGAATACTGCCCTATCCACTCATATCTCTCTTACTAACCTATCTTCCTTTCCGTCATCATATTTCTGTTGTTCTCTCGTTTTTCTTTTTCTGTCACCAAGACCTCTTATCCCACCCTACGGCAGGAATCCTTCAAATCCTGAATAACCGAACAATACTTGCCTGATAAGCCTGAAAACGCTCAGGTGAAACTCGACCAAACTAAGAAAATATTATTAATCTCTACTTTTGATCGAGTATTCTTTCTTATGAAAGTCTACAGTAAACGGATACATGCACACATATACACAATTATTCCCATCACATTCATGTATGCATGTCTGTACGTATACATCTATGTATGTATGTGTGTAACTATGTATATATGCATGTATATAGGCGAGTAGAGGAAAGCAAGAGATTGGGTATGTCTTTATATCTTAACATCATAAATTACTGTTACATGTGCATGTAAATATGTATACACACACACACACACACACACATATGTGTGTGTGTGTGCGCGCGTGCGTGTGTGTATACGTATAAATACATATAAGCATGTGATACAATATCTTAAATATAAAGAACAATACAAACAGAATCGATTCAATCACTGAAATTTTAATTCCATTTCTCTCCTTTCAATCTTATCTTCAGCAACAATCCGTACCAGTAATGTAACGAAAGGAGATATTTAACACCTTAGTCTAACATCCATACAGACATGCAGTCAGACAGAACGATGTGCATATTCTATTGGTATATGTCGATAACTTAAGTTATCAAAGAAGGAATCTACTATTAATTACTCACTGGCAAATTACATATTCACAATAATTATTGGTAATTTCCTTGGCTATGTAATTCTTTAGAGGGCCATGTAATTATCGTGTGAGTAAATGAGTGAGCAAAGGAAATATAGTGCTGAAGATGGGGAAAGCGAAAGAATGATAGTTTGTTATCATCCAATACTTCTTGTCTATCGCTTTATTCATTTGTTTTAAAATCCCCAACTTCCGGTTTGATGCAACAAGCTTTAATATATACGATATTTCTTTTGAAAGTTTCACAAATTTTTAAATTCCATTTATTTCTAAGACATTTTTCCCCTAAGGATTCTTTTATGATAATTTGTCTTGTAGGTTTTCGTTTGTATTTTTTAATTATTCACATTTCATTGAAGTCATTTTTGGCAGAGATGCGATATGGTTGCTTTAATTATAATTTTAAATAGTTTCATTAAAATTGCATTTTTGCTTTCTTTCTTTTAATTTGGTTGCATGTATTTTCCCCCTTTCTTACATTGATTCGTTCTGAAGTAAGTTTTCTTAGGATTCTGTCTTTCCCTTTGAAGGATTCACTCTCCTATTCTCTTTCTCTCTCCCTCTCTTACTCACTCACTCACTCATTCACTCACTCACTCACTCGCTTTATATATATCTATCTCCATATATCTATGTAACTCTCTCTCAGCTTTGCTCTCATTTCTTTCTTTCTTTATTATAGTTCCTCTTTTCTCTGACTTCAACATGTATTTTCTGAAAGAAATTTGGTGGAAATCAATATAATTTTAATACGTTTTGTTTTTAAATTTATATCTCGTTGAAATCAAGGATATTTAGAAATTGAGGGAAAAAATCATTACAGTATAATGTTATCTCGCATTTTAGCGTGTTTCATAATTTGTATTCTGTCATTATATAATATTTCAAGGAAACAACACACTGCTAAAAATCAATACCATGTTTTCATCACTACACTTTGGAGGCAATACATGTTATTATACATGCAACACTGTTTAGAGATTAATTTAATTATTCATGCTAAATATTCAGGTATATAGAAACATGTGTCAGATGATTTACTAGACTATGTTCACTATTCAACAACACTGAGTTCAAATTGAAATAATTAATGAAACACTCGTCCTTCACTTTCAACACAATGTTGCAAATAAAATATTGGCATCGATTATATTTATTAGCTCCTGAATTTAGATTCTAAGGAAGTTAATTATGATCACTACAAAAAAAAAATATCGAGAGATAAGATAGAACCGTACGTCACAGTGGACATCTAATGATCGTACATTGTCAGCATAGCACGTACTGTATTCCAAATACTGGCTTTCTTCTTCAGTAATCCACTTCTTCAAAAATTAAGAACCCGTAGCCATACTCGTTTGTATTGCGAAATATTGAAAACTGCTTTCGCATCTGGGACGGCGTTTTTACTGTACATACGGTCTTCTGTGATTATTTCTTGTTAAATTACAACTAAGTAGCAGGTATACGATCGCAAACAGTTTCTAGTCTATTGATGACAGGCTACTATGCTTCATCTCTTTCATTTCTACCGCTACTAGTTTAGTGCAACCTCTATTCAAACATTGCCAACTCACTTGACAATCTTCTGCATATCACACATAGTGTGTCTCTCGCCTAGGGAATATTGCGTCTAGTCCTTACTTCATAGAATATTATCTCCCTGCAATTCTTCACTACCCGCATAATTTCACTGCAACACTCAACATGAAGCTTTTCAAGAAATACTTTGGTAACCACTTTAACCTAAGCGGCCCCGAAAACCTGCCAATGCCTTGGATCTAGTTTTTTACGACCACACTAAACTATTAGAAATTTATGATATATATTTCGCCATATCTATAAGACTTCGAGATATTCCTAGTACGCATTTGTTAAGAAGCGAGATATGTATGAATGCTGCACATTTCTGAGAACAAAATATGATAATGTGTGTAATAATTCAACCAACAGCACGTTTCTTTGCAAATAAAGAGAGGGTTATTGGGTTCATTAGGGTCACATATCTGGCAATATTTAATTCCAGAATGGTGTCTCACTCAGCCTATAATCAGCTATTTGGATTGAAAACGTATTCATTATATTTTCTTGGAATATGAAAATATTGTCAGTCATAAGCATTAGCTGCCAAACACATACACACGCACGCGCCGACACTCACTTGTGTTGATCAACTGATTGATTGCATAACCTAGGCCAGAACAGGGAGTGATAGGTTTGAATACAAAACGAATCTCATAGCAATATATTCTATAGAAGTAGATATATATATATATATATATATATATATATATACATATATAAATACTCGTACACAGACACACACGCATATGCACACATGCACACATACACAGACACAATCTTTATATACGTATATGTACGTATGTATTCGAAATTTAGGCATGTAACTGCTATACTTAGTCCACACCATATATCATCTTATAGGATTTGTTGATTGAAAGAAAATTTTGATGCATAAGTGTGCCACAAAACAAACAATTCATGATATTTAGTAGCTTCTTTGGAAGTGATCCAGGACTTGAGATTAGTTTTTAATTTAATGCATGGGCAATTTTTGTTCTCATTCGAGTGTTTAAGAACCCGTCTAAATTAAATGTATTTTACATTTTTATGATACAAAATTGATTTCTAACATAAGGAAAATGCTTATTGGAACAAAATGTAAAGTAGATTAGATTGACACTAATATTAAATTGATACGAAGGCGGCGAGCTGGCAGAAACGTTAGCACACCAAGCGAAATGCTTAGCGGTATTTCTTCTGTCTTTACGTTTTGAGTTCAAATTCCGCCGAGGTCGACTTTGCCTTTCATACTTTCGTGGTCGATAAATAAAGTACCATTTGTGCACTGGGGTCCATGTAATCGACTTAATCCCTTTGTGTGTCCTTGTTTGTCCCCTCTATGTTTAGCCCCTTGTGGGCAATAAAGAAATAAGAAACGTTAGCACACCGGGTGAAATGCTTAGCGGTATTTCGTCTGTCTTTACAGTTTTAGTTCAAATTAGCTGAGGCTGACTTTGCCTTCCATCTTCTCGGGGTCGAGAAATGAAGTACCAGTTGCGTACTGGAGTCGATCTAATCGACTGCCCCCTCCCCAGTATTTCGGGCCTTGTGCCTAGAATAGAAAAGAATATTAAATTGGTACTTCTTTTACTTACGTAGAAAGAAGGAACATTCCAGATTCATTACTATGTAATAAAAGGACGCCATGGCATTGAGAAAGATCTCGAGTGTGTGACAGTTCAATCTAGTTGATTCTTCAACTGGGATCTGATCATATCCATATATCAGAGATGTTTAGTGTCGGAGCATTACAATTTGGCAATTGTTTAATCATTGTTTTTAATAAGCTACATAACTGTTAGAATTTGTTTCATGAATAAAAATGTGACGATGTTAATCTTAAGTGCTTTACATGATCACAGTCCAAGAAACGTATCATGAAATCTAATCCATGAAACGTAACAGGAAGGAATCTAACACCACTTTTACCATTGACGTAGTTAAAATGAATACTGCCCGTGCTAGCACTCGAGGTTACCCTTCGCCGGTATGCAGACAGTTTGATATATTAAATTGATGATCAATTGCAACCATTGTAATAAATGATTTAATCGGTATATGCGTCTATATCATCTTCAGAGGGCGTTCTAAGCAAACCTACGGAATATGTAACTGATGTTTCTAACATGCCTAACAAGTAGATAATCGTTTGTTAGTTACTCAAAAATACATGATTACATAACTAACTTGCATTCTAAATATTACCTATCAAATTTGGACCATCAATATTATAATTGTTAAGAAGCTAACGTATTCCGCAATAAAGGATGTACTCTCCTAAATATATACTTCCAATACACGCTCATTGTAAGGCACTGAGCCGGCAGAATCGTTAACGTGCCTGACGAAACGCTTAGCGCCATTTCGTCATTTCGTCCGTCTTTACGTTGTGAGTTCAACCTCTGCTTTGATCGACTTCACCTTTTATCATTTCAGGGTCCACTTGATGGCTGGGGCCGATTTAATCGATTCAGCCGCTCCTCTAAAACTGCTGGCCTTGTGCTAAAATTTGAAACCAATATACGCTCACTGGGTCTGTCATATATAAAAAAAAAAACATCCTGTTTTTAGTTCACACCAATATGTGGTAACATATACATATAATCTCGTTCTACTAGAAAACAAATATTGTGAAATCTTCGTAAAATTACAGCGGCCATTTACAAGAAGAAAAAAAAACACATATAAGATAATCTTACATTCGCAACCCTCAAAAAAATATTATAGACTTGTGTCGACCAGATTGCCTTCAATCATAGATCTGTTTGATAATATTTGATATGAAATATTCAGTAAAGTTGTTCTATGATCTAGGTAGATTGATGATGCACTAAAAATTTCGCAGATGCCTACATATCAAATGACAGCAGTATACGTATAATTGTTTGTAAACATACATACATATATATACTAATATCTACATACCAATATATTTATGTGTGTATGTGTGTCTCTATGTGTAAGTGTGTGTGTATATGCATGCGTCTATGTATAAATTGTATATATATATAAATGTATACGATACATATGTATATATATTTATATATATATATTATATGTACATATATATATCTTATGCAATATAAATATTAGTCATAATATATATATAATCTTTATATATGTGTGTATATATATATATGTATATATGTATATGTGTATATATA
>NC_068992.1:18712385-18715708 GCF_001194135.2 Octopus bimaculoides
ATAAATATATACATATATATTTATACATATAGAATTTCTGTTTATATATATATGCGTGTTCATATTTATATACATATATATATTATACAAACGCACACACAGAGACACGCATACATACATTCATAGCAAATAATTTTAAAGTATATTGGTATAAAATAAAAAAAATAATAACTAGAAAAAGAGATATGAATCTATACGCCTCCGCCGCTTAATATCATCAATTTGGAATCATTAGAAATTGAAATTTATATTTAGAATCTATGATGAAAGAATTTTGGAGCGTTTTAGGTTTAATTTATCTTCAATTTGTGATTTTCTTTGGAAGAAATGCATCCTGAATAGTCAAAAATGCAAACATATTCCAGGATCAATTGAATTCAAATGCAAACATTTTGGAAGCTCTATGTATCAATTAAGATTAATCAGAAATTTTAGAAATGTGTTACTTCCTCTAAGTATATTTCTGATGTAATTACTGATGTAAACCTAACTGCAATTGACACCTGACGAAATAGAAAACTTACATGCCGAACAAAATTTCGATGCGCTGTGTATCCTCAAGAACACACGAAGACAGTTTGGACTTGCTTTCTTTCTGTTCGGTCTTCTCAATCTTTGGATCTTAGCAACGTTCAAATGATGATCCAATACAATACACGCACACACACACACGCACACATACACACACAAACACACTCACACATACACGTATACACACACACACACACACACACACACATATATATATATATATATATATATATATATATATATATATATATACATACATAAATACACACACATACACACTCACACATATATGTATTGTATCGGATCATTTGAACGCTAGTAAGACCAATCATTCTATAAACTGAAGGTCGATGAATTCAGTATGTCCATGGGTTTAAAGCGGTATGCTGGCAGAACCGCTACCACGCCGTGCAATATGCTTAGCGGTATTTCGTCCGTCTTTACGTTCTGAGTCGAAATGTCACTGAGGTCCACGTTGCCATTCATCCTTTCGGTGTCGATAAAATAGGAACTAGTTGAGTACAGGGGTTGACGTATTCGATTTTTCCGTTACCCCGAAGTTTCTCGCCTTGTGCCAAAATTTGAAACCAATATTTGCATCGTTCATGAATGCATGGCAAATGAATGAATCGTCGAGATGCCACTCGGTTGTTATGAAGCTCTATTTGTAAGCACGTGGGCTCTGGCCTAGTGCCATTACAGAGCACTTTTGGCACGTGTCTTCTAGAATAAACCCGAATCAACCATTACCGAGAAACGTAAGTGGAATCTCACTACACTAGGTAAGATTTACGCAAGGGCATGCTATTTAATCTCTTCCAGCAGTATACACTACAAGCCACATGTGTAGCTAAACACCAACGAATTTGGTTATCATGACGTAAAAATCTTCTGCCATTACTATATTAACACCTTTGAAGGACCACTTCGCTACGGATACGTGCAAATATCCCATGAGACCCTATGCGGTACAAAATGCCGGTGAAGTGAGTAAAATGTAACTACTCTTCAAGGTAGCGCGAGCAACCTATCAACATCCTGTATGAAAAAGTGGGCTTCAAATTAGAAAAAATTGCCGGTGTTACTTTCATAGCATTAATGCTACATGGTCTCAGCTAACTAGCAAAGCAGTAACATACATAAGCTATCTTAGATTTGTCTTACTCTACCTCAAATAACTGCTATGATCGATGTCTCCTACGCTAAAACGATTCCTTACATCATATATATATATATATATATATGGATATCTGAAAAATTTACTAACTACACTCTATCTTTAGGACAACGTAAATAAATAAAATTAACGTATGTACTCTATCTCTGTTGAACACCACGGAGATTTTTCCATACTTTTAATATTATAAACCATAAAAATTTTATGCCTGTATATTTATTTTACATCTGCATTTCAATGTCACGTCTTACGCATTTTACATTTCTCTTTCTATACATTTATTTAGGATTTTACCGCACACTAATTAAATTTTCATTTTCTCGGCCACTAGATATTGAACCGTCTGGAATATTTATTTTGACATCAACTAACAAAAACTCAACCTGCATGTAAAGCTCTTTGAGGTTTTGGATTCTGCAGAATCTATATTCTTTATACACCCTACTCCACATATACGGATTTTATAATCTGCTATTACATAATCTATGAAAAATATCCACGACATGGTTGATTGTCTAGTGATTATAATCGATTGTGGTCTATATTCTGAGTATGTGTCGTGAAAATCTAGAGTGTGAAAAATTTGGATATCTTAATTGGAGCTATAAGAATTCATTAGCAAACAAATGAAACAACAATTGATATTTTAACGTTATCTTTCAGTAATACATTAGAATTACTTTGATATGTAATTCTTAGCGAGAGAAGTGAAGGTGTTTGCCGTATTTACGTATTCAATTTGGCACAAACGTGATTTGGAGGTTAATATATTTGAAAACACAGTAAAGGGTAAAGACGTGTTTGCAATTATTTGGATTCAATACTTTGCAGAAATTAAGAATGTGCCAGTTATCTTGCAGAAATGCAATTATCAAGGAATTTATAGTAACTATAGAATGAATTGACTTGTGGCTAATTTTGACATACGATGGTTGTGCACCACGTTCCACTTATACGATGAATGATGTTAAGTTAACGACTGATGTTTCTGCGAAATTCTACCTCAAGACATTTGATCTTACTATAAAACCTATAATAGCCTCCGTTACACACCGATACACATATGCTTTATTACTTCTAATCATTGAGATCCTCGAAAAATATCTAGCGTTAACAATTAGCTCCAATGAAATGAAGATAATTAGAAATAATCACATAGCCATGGAAAATATCATCTCATACTATAAGAATATATATTGATAAATGACTGGTCGGTAATAAAACTCATTAATATTAATGAGAAATATAATATTTCATTCATTACTCATATGTTGCATCAACGAAAAGGAAATTAGAGGTTGTAACATTTATGCATTTCATAATGATTATTAGTAATATTTTAAGTGAATCTAAAATTGATAATGAATTCTGATGGCAGAATTTGACAGGTCTAAATGTTGACTATGTATAAAACAACTCTACTTACAAACAAGCTTGTAATAATTGCATACAGTCTTTACTGATCGAACTTCGAATTCCACTTGCAAGTGTGTCCTAATTCAGCCATTATACCAACCACCTGCATTACAACGATGGCAACGACGACTACAAATTTACTACTAGTAATACTACTGCTGCTGCCGCCGCTGCCGCTGCTGCTACTAATGCTACCACC
>NC_068992.1:18717174-18721275 GCF_001194135.2 Octopus bimaculoides
ACTAATCTTTTCTACTATAGGTACATGGCCTAAAATTTTGGAGAAGGGGGCCAGTCGATTACATCGACTCCAATAGGCAGGAGCTATGCATGCAAAGCTCCAGGAGTTCCTACAAAACTTGTGATAAAATAGAAATAATAATAATAATAATAATAATAATAATAATAATAATAATAATAATAATAATAATAATAATAATAATAATAATATTGTTTTAGCTTCAAAGTTGTTTTAATTGCATCAGTCTGATTATGTGATTGCTCCTTTATTTTGTGAAGCCTAAAATTAAAATTGACCTCGGTCGTATTTGAAATTCCAAAAGAAATACGCCAGGGAACAAATACGATGAAGTATCTCATCCGAAACTCTTGCTATTGTACTAAGCCACTGCTATGATAATTATAAGTTTTGACGGAAGATGTCTCTTTGTTGTTGATTTCTTGTTAACGATAATTTGTGTATTGTAGGCGAAACGCAACTTCTTTTTAATTTGCTATAACTTGGAAGACTGTAAAATTTATCTCTCTTACTGTGAGAGATAAAATATAAAAATTACCCGTCATGCGATGCTGTCTCTGGAACATTGTTATGAAATGACATACATCAGCCTAAAACTGTGAATAGAAAGTTTCACGTTGGCAAAACACAAATAACACATCCATAATATCACACGCATTGGAGGAATAATACATAAAAGTCTAGCTAGAACGATAATTAGTGTGTTCTTTCTCTTGGATTAGGTAAAAAAAATAAAATGCACGCTGATGTTAGACAATTATCTACCATAAATTAACCGATTTTTCAGAAATGTCTGTGAGACAACCTGAAGCATAACTTCAAAGATAGAATAGAAATACAAGAAGAATAGCAATGATGATGATGATGATGATGATGATGATGATGATAGCAACAACAATAAATCATTATTACTATCTTTTTTTTGCTATTATCACAATCATCGTCGTCGTCTTCGTCCTCATTATTATAATTTTGTATTATTATTATTATTATTATTATTATCATCATCATCATCCTCCTCCTCCTCCTCCTCATCATCATCATATTCATTATTATTATTATTATTATTATTATTATTATTATTATTATTATTATTATTATTATTATTATTATTGTCGCTGTTGTTCTTGTTGCAATTGTTGTTGTTATGGGCGAACTGGCAAAATCGTTAGCACATTTAGCGCTATTTCGTCCATCTTTACGCTGAAATTCCACTGGCGTTCACTTTGCATTTCATCCTTTCGTGGTCGATAAAATAAGTAGCAGTCGGACCGCACTGTGGTCGATCTAATCGATTTACCCTTCCCCGAAATTTGCTGGCCTTGTGCCAAAATTTGAAACCATTATTATTATTATTATTGGTTGAAATTTCACAGCTTATTTTGCTGGGTATGCCCGGAAGTGCCAGCTGTTCACAGCAAGCAGACTACGGTGACACTTGTTTACAAGTCATGCTTTAAGAACTCCGCTGAGAATTCCTGCAGGTCCAAGCAATTCTGTTTTTTTGTAGGTGTTCTATCATTACATTTGTACCCATCTCTTTGAGTCATGTTGGTAGGTGAGTGTTGATACTTCCAAGTGCACCAGTTACTATTGGTATCACGCCTACTCTCCTCATTGACCACAACCTTCGTATTTCCCACTTCAAAATAGTCGTAGTTGTTCAGTTTTTCTTCTTTCTCTTTGATCCTGCTGTCACCAGGACATGCAGTGTCGTTTATCACTAAAGTTCTTACTTTTTTTATTCACCAATGAATTGTCTGGTTTCCGATGCCTGGTCAGGTGATCGAACTGAATCATTGTATCCCACACAAGTTTGTAATCTTCCTTGGCTGTGACTCATTTCGCGGTTTGCTCCTACCACATCTTTGCTTTTGTAGGCTATGATTTCCACAGAGCTCTCAAGGAAACAGTCTTGCCATATTATTATGTCGTCTTTTGTAATCGCATTGTGACAATTTCGGGCGATGTACCTTGGTGTCAGCTTTTCACTACCAGTGAACTAAGTTAACAGCCCTTATTTTTCAAGCACTATCCAGAGTATTCGAGTGGTTCCAAGCAGGGCTGTTTTCTGCAAGTGCCACACTATTATTGCATATTCTATGTACAGTTCTCAGGGCTCCGACAATTGGTATTATTATCACCTTTTTCAGCGACTACAACTGCTTAACCTCCCAAGCTAACCTCTTATATCTTTCGACATTTCTTTCTTCCATATCGCATACCTTGTAAGCTGGGTATGCTATATCTATGATCCAGCATCCTTTGCTTTCTTTCTCAATTAACACTGTCTGGTTTCCTATTCTCTATCTCATGGTCGTACTGAATCATACAATTCCATAGGATCTTTGCTTTATCATTTTCGATTATGTATGCCTTCAGGTTTATGTTTGTACCACTTTTACATTATTATTATTATTATTATTATTATTATCGTTATTATTATTATTATTATTATTATTATTATTATTATTATTATTATTATTATTATTATTATTTTCTTTTTTAGATTTCGTCACTAGGCACATTTGTATTGAGGACGCAGCCTATTATATGATGTATAGAATGTGTTAAGAATTTGGTATATATAAAAAATTGGTTACTATGTAAGTAGAGCTAAATGCAAATAATAAGTTAATAGTAATCAATATTGTAATTGTTCCAGACATATTTTATACTTATAATATTCTCAACTGGTAGCCAAATGCATCGGGTTGTCTAGAATATAATAAAACAAAAAGCATGAAATATAATGAATAATAATAAATTTAGAATACAACAGTCGAAATGGCATACAAAGTATATATTTATCGCGTAAGTATAAAGGGCATAAGGCTTAATGCAACCAGCATTCTCGTATAATATATATCCCCTGTAGGGGTTCAAAATATATCTGGTAAAGTATAATGAAAAGCTTATAGAAATTGCTACAAAAGACAAAAACAAAAAGGTTTCCTTTCTTCCATGAAGCCAACAAATATAAAGCAGAAACTGAATTGACAGCCAGCAGGGAGGAGAAAGAATGAACAACAATAGAGCTTTTAGAAAAGCTAATAACTAAGCTACAGATGTGGCTACAGAATGCCTTGATAAAGCAAGTAACACTATAAATGGCCATTATATGACAATACTAAATAGACTTGAAATACACGAACGAAAAATTGCAATATAGGCAGATAAACGTTGGTCTCAAATGCTGGGAGTGAAGGAATTTTGACTGTGGCACACGTTCAAAGGTTTCTTAACAGAAAGTGAAAAAAAAAAATTAAATAATACAAACGGGAAAGAAAAACACTAAGCTCATATTTAGTAAACGTAGAAAATATGAAAACAGGGAAGAAACAATTAACCATATTTTATCTTGCTGTCGTTGTAAAATAAGGCACAACACGCACACACGCATACACACATGAACATGCGTACACATATACACACGTACATATACGCCTCAGTAGTTCTTAAACACAGGACGAGCACTCAATGAGGACATAGAATCAGAATTAATCATATATGTGTACGGGTGTTGTGTCCATAAATATGTATGTATATGTTAAACTACACTTATGTGTATATGTATATGTATGGCTATATATAAGCGTATATATAATATATAATATATGTATATACATATTTGTTATGTATACATACGTATATATACATACACACACACACATATATACACACCCTACATTTACAAGTATACATTCGCATAAACACACTCACATACGCACGCACATAATCTCCCAATTGCTAAGGCTATTTGCACGATATTATGCAAATACTATGAAGATTTCTGTACTTAGTGAAAACAATAATAATTAAAAAAAAAACATATATAGAAAATAAAATGCAACGCACTTTTACCAAATTCTTAAAAGTATAAAAGTATGGTTCCCTTGGTGATAGAGTTACTTCATTTGCCATTTTTCATTCTTTCTTTTCTTTTTTTTTCTTGTCTAAGCCGCGGTTGTAATGAGTGTTTTGGTTGTTGCGCACCTTTACCATTCTTTAAATTACATATTATTTTTGTACTTATTCCTCGTATGTTACTGATCTGTTCTCAAAACAATTTCTAGCACAATA
>NC_068992.1:18721606-18722838 GCF_001194135.2 Octopus bimaculoides
GTGGTGGTTGTAGTGCTAGGTGTAGTTGCTGCAGGTGTAGAAGAACAACGAAAAGCGGAACAAAAAAGAGAGAATGTAAATACTAATGATAATAATAATAACAACAACAACAACAATAATAATAATAATAATAATAATAATAATAATAATAATAATAATAATAATAATAATAATAACCTGAAGAATATTATGAAGAATAATATATTATTAATATTAATAACGATGATAAGAGATGCACATTCTCGAGCTATGAATAATAAACGTTAATGATATAAATAGAAATATTAATAATACTAATAGTACTGCCACTATCATAAACTGCAATATTAATAGGTGTCATAAATGGTAGATATGATGCATATGGTATTTTTACGGTTTTTTGTTTTGGATCTTCATTTTTTTTTAATGGGGGATGTTTGTGTTTGTGTTGGTGTAAGTGGTGGAATAAAACCAGAAATAGAATTTGTTTGGTAAACAAAAAAAATGGGTTGAAAGGTGAGGTCACAAGCAGGAAACTACATAAGTATCTAGAGAATCATTTCAAAAGATGAATATAGACTATCTGAAAGCATCTCTTTTCCATACAGCATGTATTTCGAAGGACATTAATACATATATAGAACGCATGTGAGTAAATATGTATGTATATATATATATGTATGTGTGAATGTGTTATTGCTGTTTGTGTGCGTGCTAATATGCGTATATAATAATGTATAATCAGAATTTACATAGATGAACCAGCACAAATATAGAGTAATACACGCATCCATGCATGTATATACATACTCGTGCACTCCATCATGCGTTTATATGAAGAGCAGGATGTAGCTATACGTATAGATATGAAATAAGTACATGCATATTCATATACATATGGACATATATATATATATATATATATATATATATATATGCATATGTACATGGCTGTGTATATATTTATGTATAAATATTTATGTGTCCATGTGTGTGCGCGCGTGTGAATTTCTGTTGTGTATAAAAGCGTATGTAACGGCATATGCGTGTGAGAGATTATCGCGTGTCAGTGAGCGAGCATGCACTTGCAAGCCAGTAGGTAAGCTTGAATGCAAATGATAAAGATCACGTTATATAATCGTGAATGCTTACTAGATACAGATTTCTAGCGTATGCACACATTCACACATGCATACAAAAGAATATTCATCCATACAAAATACACACACACACACACACACACACACACATAT
>NC_068992.1:18722848-18727242 GCF_001194135.2 Octopus bimaculoides
TATATATATACACACACACACATATATATTTACATATATTTATGTGTACACATTTATGAACGCAGGCACAAACATCTGAGATATATGCACATGCATCTTTAATGCTCATGTGTTAGACGCATGCATACGTATGCACATTTCTGCCTAATTATATTATCTACACATGCGTGTCCACCTTGGATTATATATACGGCATGAAGCCAACTTCAAAGAAAATATAGAGATATTTAGGCTTGCATGTCCATTCCCAATATTTATATTATGCTACCATTATAACTCTAAAACCTATAGAGTTTTATCACCCTTGCTAATCCAACAGAATGGCGGAAGAATTTCTTTCTTGCTTTGAATGAAGTCCCTTTTTATTCTGATTTCGGTCCATTATGACAAAAATTCTACCGGTGCCAATACAATACGTTGTAGTCAAGATTCATAGTGTAGTCTATATAATATATTATATTCCCCGCTTCTCGATATGTCCAGCATTGTGTTTACTAGAAGCCATTGTTTGAAGGTTAAAGAATAGACACATTATTCCAGGAAGTCATTTCTGGAAGCATACTTCGATTGTTGATGCTTACTATTTCACTTTATTTAGACAATAAGTAGTCTTGTATCTATTGTCTTTAACTACGTTTTACAACTTGAGATGCTAATTCCAATTGACTGTATGATGTGTCCGTGTGCAGTTAGCTTAATTTCAAATATCTTAATAATATCTACTTAACAGCATTTGACTGTGAGTTTGTTAGTCATGTTATTCATGTTGCTACTCCTTCTACACCCTATCTTCAATTCTGATTGAGAAAATTAAACGATTAAACACAGTTCTTCCGTTAACATTATGTGTCATTGAACACCTGTAATTATGTTCTTCAATGTGTCATTAGTTGTGTAAGATTATAGGGTCTGACTTAAAGACACTTGGCCGGTATGTCTAGAAATTTTGAATCTCCCATTTAGTTCAATCGACGGAGAAAATAATCTTTCATATGTTAAAATTTATAAAACTCAAAAAATGCGTAGACCTCCAGTTGCGTTCTCTGCTGATTTTGGAAATTCTAGAAACCACTACTATAAAATACTGATGAATACTTAATTAAAACCTACGTAGAGGTTCTGATAACTGGTTAAATGATTGCCCTGTCATTACTCATTATAGCAGCTATTCCCGTCTGTCACATTGGCCGTGAATTTCTCCTCATATCATGAAATAGTAAATATTACTATCATACCATCACCATTTACTAAATATAAAATAACTTTGTTTAATGGCAAAATTAATAAAGAAACATTGATCTTAAAAGGGGCAAAAATTTAAAGATAACCAACAATTCCTGCCTTTCAACAACGTGGCCCGTGTTCGAATTCCGGCATGGAAATTTGTTATTTAACGGTGGTGTCCTAACATGACCGCAGCTTTAAAGCTGAAACAATTTAAGCAAAAAACTGATCGTTGTTGTTTTCAGGTAAGGCCATGCTGCTTTTTGCTTTTCTTAGAAATCTCTTGGTACAGCTCAGTATACCACCCGGAACTCTGGGCTATGCGCATAGTTTTACGTTATCCGAAGCCTTTCATGTAAAACCAAGTAATGTGGAATGCTGTGGAAGCTTATTGTCTTTATAAAACCTATTTATGCCTTGCAGATTTAAAGTGCAGCACGTCTCAACACTGCTATCGTTACATATAAATATCCTTAGCCACTTTTCTTTAAGCATTTAGAGGTCTGCGATTTAATACCTAAGACAGTTGTACTTTCCCCGTCATCCCAACTCCCTGCAGGGTGGCCTGTAAACTCCTATGTACACTAAATTTTCATGTACAAAGAAACTACATAGATTACTTCATTACTGATTCGAGCATTTTATAACATAAAGCTGCCATCTGAATGTACGTCACAGATTAGTAAAGGCGTTTCTTCCAAAACGATATTTCCCTAATTACTGTAGCACATCTCGTCTATCTTATCCAATACTCGATTTCTGTAAAGCAATTGGCGTGATTTGGTGTGGGATTGGCCTTTATTCTCAAAGAATTAAACAAAGGTATTTCGTGATATCTCATAAAGAGCTTGTGAACTGAATACGCGATATATAGTTCAAATTCTAACGTGGACTTATTACTCATTATGTTATAACTGGGGATATACAGAAACACAAATTGTCGTGTCTCTAGGCGCAATGCAGAACTTTCGTATATTTTTTGCAAAAATATATTATTTATATAATGCGTAGATAAATTCTCATGAGATACATTTAAAAAAAATTTATTTGGGAAGTGATTGGACGTTATTCCGGTTCAAAGAAATAATAGTTATTTGTGAATCTGTGTATACATAGACGTGTATTCATTTGATAGACAATAGCACAGATAAAAGGACGGTTGTTGGGATTTGTATGTCGTATATTATTATGTGCAAGCGATTAATGTCTTCGTAATCACATATTTAATCTTATTTGCACTATTAGTAAATGTTTATATGCGAATGAAACTAACAATATACAAATAAACATAGACATACAAAAGAATATCTACCTGCATACGAACATACATACGTAAATATAAATTGATACATACACACGCAGCTATATATATATATATATATATATATATATATATATATATACAAGCACACACACACACACATATATATGTATACATGTGTATATAAGTATGCGTATGTTGGCATGTATATATATATATAAGATAACTTCGATATGTTTCGAACAAAGATTGGTCCAGGTCATGTCTAACTTAATAGCACCTCATTTGTAAGTTGTTTTAAAGTCAAGTTTTGTCGTATCATGTTTTAATCGAGTAGGGAGGTCTTGCTGAGTGAGTTGTATCCAGGTATAGGTGGCTTATCTGGTATTTCTTGAAGATATTTGTCCAGATTCTGTTTAATGGTGATTGAATCCTTTTCGTCTTCGATCCATTTTGGGACAATGTTATATAGGACAGGACCTGTTGGGGTAAAGAAAGTGTGTTGCAGTGTAATTATGTGTTGTGATCCTGAATTTGGTAGGAGATGCATGGCCCGTGGTCTTAACCTTGAATGAATTCTGAAACTAATGTTGAGATCGTTTGAGCAATGCTGGTGGTAAATTCTCCACATCTGCAAATGATGTATCACATACGCCGGCGCTGGAGAGAATAGAATTTCAGTGCTTTAAGGCTGCCCAAATAATCGAGATCAGTCATGTCCTTAACGTTCTGTTTTATGTGAGGAAACCACAGAGGACAGCAATATTCAAGGTATAGCCGTACGAAAGAGAAGAAAAAAGGAATGGTGACACCTTGTTCTCTGGACCGAAGGTTCTTAGGATCTAGGAACTCATCCTCAGAGCTTAGTGTTGATGTGGGAACTCCAGGTGATATTGTTGTTAACAATTACTTCTAGATCTCTGATATTAATAGATGCTGTGTATGGTTCCCTTGAAGGTAGAGTATATGGTTGTTTTACACATAGGGTTTGGCCAAAAGTCACGCGACAGTAAATCAAACTTCCACAAATACTATCTGTAGTTTTGTATTTATTCGAGAGGAAAAAATATGTCGCTTAGGAAGGACTTCATTTTGAACAGTTTTCATGATGTTTCATATTTAGATGCTTTTATTAAACTTATTCAAATGTTAAATTCATTCAACTGGCCAAACCTGTATATATATATATAATACTGTTAACGCAATTTAAATTCCACTGCTGTAAAGAATGAGTAATCTAGCGTAGTGGTATTTACAGAAGAAATATCTTCAGCAATATCATGGTACGAAAATTCTGGTAATGGTTCTTGGTATAAGGTTGCTCCAGAAACTTATATTATCGTTTCAGGTGCCCAAAATACATTTTATGTACGCATGGGGCGGATAGAAAATGTTCTATAAGTAGATAACGTTTTGTTTTGTAAACTCAACTTATACAGGTGTTTGGGTACATAACTTGTATTCATATTGGAAATCTGCAGAACGCTTAATATGAACATTAATACTTAATTAATTTGGAAAGGTAAATGTATTGGTATGTTGGAACGTGCGTGACAAAATGGTGTTTTATTTTCTGAATGGGTTTGTATGTGATAGTTTAAACTAAATTCCATGCGCATTAAAATTCGTATTATTGTATTTCTAAGAGACAAATTTGTACAGAATACAAAAAGTAATGCATTAAATAAAGATTATTTCTATACAGAAAAGCAAATAGTAATCCTTAAGTTTAAAATTGCAGGATGTCTTCTTAGCATATAGGAAGCCATATAAAAACTAGAATAAGGAATAATGTAAGTTCAACATGCCACAATCCGTGCTTAATGCAGACATGTCTGTATAAGCATACATATATACATTCATACATACATACATACATTCATACATACATACATCCATACATACATAC
>NC_068992.1:18727252-18727775 GCF_001194135.2 Octopus bimaculoides
CTTAACTGTTAACGGTGCTGTGATCGAATGCGACTTTTTAGCCTAGCTAAAGATCTACAATGTCTTGTACAGAATTGGCAGCTAAAAACCTTTACTGGCAATAACCGGCTCTAGTTGTAATTCGGCTTCATTTACCTTTGCATGTTGTTTAAGTCCTCCTGCCGAATCACACTTCCTTTCACATGCCTGACAGATATGATTAGTATGGCGTGTAGCACCACAACCAACAACCTGGTAGTCAAACATCGGTCTCGCTTTATGACTAAGAAGATGATTCTTGTGTCCAAATTTACACACACATACAAACATACACATATTTGTATAGATACATATATGTATATAAGTAAATATATATTCATCCATGAATTTTTAGTGTATTTACTTATTAATATTTTCTATATGTGATTGCTGATTTTCATGGATGAATTTAATAATTATGTTTTTTTTTCTCTAAATTATATATATATATATATATATAATTTAGAGAAAAAAAAACATAATTATTAAATTCATCCATGAAAAT
>NC_068992.1:18728064-18730173 GCF_001194135.2 Octopus bimaculoides
AGAGAGAGATGCATGCATGTACATATACGCGCATGTATATACTACCTCTTAATAACTGCAATCTGTCTCATGCAATGCCATTTTGGAGAATTGAATCTAAAAAACATTATGTCTCAAAAACCAGAGTATCATTTTTCTTAGGTTTTTGAATAGTGACTGAGCAGTGAGTGAACATTGACAACTGCAATTATAAACACTTTACTACCAGCTATCTGTAGGCTTCTAGTTTTCAAAAGACTAATATAGTAACAAAACTATCTTAATTTTGCCTTTGGCTCTCAAGTGCAAAATTTCCAGTTTAATTTGTCAAGCATCTAGATTTATTGGTATAGATTTTTAAACTGCTCACATAACTGAACTTCATGTTTTTGTAGAACAGGGGAAATTTAAAGTCTGAATAAGTTAATTGTACAAGCCACTTACACGAGTTTTTGTAGGTTAGCTATAATAAAGTGATGACTGATTTAGATTTTGCATTGAGTGATTGATAGCACAATACAAATTATGCTGATTGGGAAATATAAGTATATTGGAAAACTATGCTTCATGTTATATCTGTTCCAGTAGAAAATATGTATATTTATAACAAACAAATCGTATCTGAGGAATACATATAGAAATTTATTATATTAGTAAATATATAGACGAAGATGACAATATACTGAGACGCCTTCGAGCAATTTGAAAATGAAATATAAATAGACAGAAATGCATGAGTGTCAGTGACATTTCATTGGCTTGTGATCTATCTTAGAATCTGGCCAGCTCTATTAATCAACTGACATGCATATAAGGATATAAATAGTGACAGTTAAAATATTTGCTAATTTTATTTCCATTTATCAGTGGCCGTCGCGGTTGTCGTGAACATGGTTTTCGTCGTCATCGTCATCATCATCGTAGTCATCATCATCACTTTTAACCGTAATCGATGCTAGCGCACCCAGCTCAGCCTCCGTCGCCTCTATCGTCATCAATATCGTGGTCATCGGCGTCGGTGTCACCATGACAACCACTTTCCAAAAGACATCTACATCCATCATCATGGTCATCATCATCATGATTATGATCATCACCATCGTTATTCTAAATGTTGCGTTCACCATCATCTGTGCTATATCCAACATCGACTCCAATGTCGTTAGTCCCATCCTCTCATTCTTTCTCAGCAACTACAATTATCATCACCGTCATCGTGAAGAATTTCTTATTTCTTCGGGTAAATCATTTCGAAAGCAGTTTTTACACGGGGTATTTTAGGAAGAATACACAGAAGAATTTGCCAATTAAAGGTGTATGGTACCTCATAGATTACGAGGGTGATTTTGTAAGTTATCTTACGCATTTGTAGGAAGAAAGCATACTTTTAACGAAATACGCATTCGACTTTTGTTAAATCTATAAGAAGTTAAGCATTATATATTGATACAACAGATTAGTCGTTGATGGCCGTTAGTGTCACAAATAAAATTCCATCTATTTCTGATATGGAAATGTAGAGAAAATGTCAGCAAGGCATTATGTAATGTTAACTGGAAATACTGAGTAATAGTATTTTTAAATATTTTATTCATGTATTGGGAAAACATTCCGTCATTCATACGCAAAGATGTATGACCACCAAGAAGCCCCGATCTCAACCCGTTGGATTTTTATGGCTGGTCCACTTTCGAGACGAGCATTCCTTCTACTTCGCTCAACGTTCTCAATGCAAAACTGAGTCAGGAATGGACTTTCATTCCGCAGGAACAGCGGCGTGGTGTGTGTGAGGCATTCGCACCTAGACTTAAGGTGGTTATATCAAAGGATTGAGGTAGTGTCACAATTGTGTATCGTTTGCCATTGCACTGTAACGCTCGGACCAGAAATATAACAATATCTTGCTTTGGTAAAATTGAAAAAAAAATTGGTTGCCTTAATATATATATGGAAGAAAACAAATCGGTGCTTTGTGCTAACTTAACGCATGTTGAGATACTTGCTAGAGATACTACTTGTGGAGTTCATGAATAATATACCGATGTATCACACATGCAGAGGCATGTATATATAAATGTATGCATGTACATACATATATATATATATATATAAATGTATCTAACGATATAT
>NC_068992.1:18730256-18734146 GCF_001194135.2 Octopus bimaculoides
TATATATATATATATATACATACATATGTATGTATGTATGTTTGTCCGCGCGTAAGTACTTATTTGTGGATATCAAACAGAAGAAAAAAACCTTGTAATTTCCAACCTCGCGTCTGCTATAAAATGTATCTTCTTGTTAATCACTATAGCAAAGCAACATCACATTTTTTGACTCCTGAATAGTTTAAGGATGTCACGTTTTCTATTTCTAGACTAGATTACGGAAATATCTGTGAATATAATTAAGACATATGGTGTACGTAGTACTTCGGTTAACAGACATAGTTTCTTTGAAACTTTTATTATCTATCTATAAAGTTTTTCTTTAATTTCTATCTTAAATTTCAAGTAAGAATATTTTCCATGACACTATATTCAGGCTATTACTTTACATGGCTGATAAATTAATAATTTATTTTCCATTTAAAAGTACATAATATTCCCCAAACTGAAACGTATAATCGTGTTTCTAAATTATCATTTTATATTATATACATATTTGTTTAAAAATCTTCAATATATATATATTGCCTTTGCTATTTACTAATTACACCAATTCCAATCAAAAGGTATCGTGTAAAAAAAAAGCCTTCAAAAGGGATCGTGTATCACAGAACAGAGTAAAAATGTAAAAAGCAGATTAGTTTTATTCAGGCAGGGAGGGAAAAACACATGAGAGCAAAGTTCTCTCTCTCTCTCTCTCTCTCTTTTGGATTTACAGGATCATGCTGAAAGTGATTCCGTCATTCGGTCGTACCGTCTTTGCTTCATTCAGCGCTTTTTATTGAATCTTTCATGAGTCCACCACACACATTCTTTCACCATGGCCACCAGTACGATGAAAATTGCGTTGCCTTCCCAGGAAAACCTATAGACGTCGAAAGAAATCTGGTGACCTGTTAAGGACGGTTCACAAACTGTTATCAGTTGAAAAGCTCAACCATTACTGCCATGGACATTCAAGACAACCAGCCTACATTCTGGGTCTAGGAAAATTGCTCTTACTTTGAGGTCCAGACTCTTCCGAAGAAGCACTGCCCTCCATCTTTGATAAAAACACAAAAGTTCTCGGGAATACACATTAAAGTCTCGAAAAGAAAATAATACATCTATCTATCTATCTATCTATCTATCTATCTATCTATCTATCTATCTATATATATATATATATTATGCATACATGTGTGCCTTTGCATATATACGTATGTATGTATGTATATATATTGAATCAAGAATTAAATATAACAGTTTCTACTAGTCTCAGTGGTTACGATGCGAGTTGTGTCTCATGGTCTGTGATATTTAGGTGTTCTTTAACACCCGGCGTCATGTAGGGAGTAATCTGTCTGTCTTGATAAATTAAAATGTGAGGGATTTTCATTTTTATTGATAGGAGAAATCTGATACGTACAAATAAGAAAAGAAATGTAAACATCGATGCCTGATGTGGAAGAGAAAGAATTGCAAAAAAGACGAAGGGAATGAAAATACGTATATTATATATTCAAATTAGTTAATAATGTATATGAGAAAAATTTAAATTAAATAAATGAAATACAGTACGAATGATTTATCGTAGTAAATAGTTAAATGAATAGAGGCCAATAACCAGTCAAGTGCGAAAATGAACCAGGACGTTATCAATAACCTAGTTAAATGAACTGAAGTCTAAATGAATGAAGACTATAAAATGTTATTTTTCTAAAATACGCTGACCTGGAAGATGAATAGTGTTTGGTTATATATTTGGAATGTATTTGTGTATTTTTATGCGTATGTATATGTATATATAAATCTGCATTGATACACTTTCTTTGTGCATATGTTGTACGAAGAAAATGTTTGTTTTCAACTTCCTCCAAAAAACATAATAATGTTGTTGTTCTATTATCTTAAACTTATAATTTGTTAAAGCTGTTTAGTTTCTAGTATAAATGCTTCCTGTATATGCTTGGGTGTGTATGTGAGATCTGGATGTTAAGCGGAAATGCTTTTCAAGTATTTAGAAATGTGAAAAGTTACTGAAATTACTAAGTAAAGTATAACTCGATAAAAATTAGAGTACGCCACCAGAGATTGAATGAAGTATTCGAAAATAACCAAAAAGTGAATGATGATACTCTCTTTTTACTCTTTTACTTGTTTCAGTTATTTGACCGCGGCCATGCTGGAGCACCGCCTTTAGTAGAGGAAATCAACCCCAGGACTTATTCTTTGTAAGCCTAGTACTTACTCTATCGGTTTTCTTTTGCCGAACCGCTAAGTTACGGGGGACACAAACCCACCAGCATCGGTTGTCAAGCGATGTTGGGGGGACAAACACAGACACACAAACACACACACATATATATATATATATATATATATATATATATATATATATATATATATATACATATACATATACATATATGCGACGGGCTTCTTTCAGTTTCCGCCTACCAAATCCACATACAAGGCTTTGGTCGGCATGAGGCTATAGTAAAAGACACTTGCCCAAGGTGCCAGGCAGTGGGACTGAACCCATATCCATGTGGTTGGTAAGTAAGCTACGTACCTCACAGCCACTCCTCTCAAAACCCTCCTTGTGGTTGTATAATATGAGGTTCTATAAATCTGTAGCATCTTAAATTTATTGCATAATTGTATACAAAGAGAGAATGCAGTCTGAGGAGGACAGCTCCATGTATTATAGAATATAGACTCTATGCCTGTGTCATTTAAAATAACTAATATAGTCTCCCATAGCACATAGCCAAGTATCTTCCGAAATATGACGACCATGGTAGCCCTACGGTTTCACGCTATGACATTTATTTATAACATGCTGTGTTTTTCCAAGATATTGTTAATGTGGTCTTAAGCCAAGATCTGTGAAAAGCATCTGCAGTTTTGAAGAGAATCTTCTCGATTTCTTTCGGTGTTTCGCCAACATGAGTTGACGCCAGTGCTAATATAGATGTGCACAGATTAACTATGATAAATGTAATGGAATATTTGAGCAACACAGGTTTCAGGCACTCGTTTATTTCCAGTCTCGTATAAGTATGCACAGTTTGCAATGTTACAAATCAACTAAGTAAAAGAAGCAACTATCATCACACTTTGGGCCGCAGCCCTGTCTTGGTGCTGCTGTACCTCAATAAATACCATCGCGATATTTTAGTTGCTGATCCGAATATCCAAGCTTTGAGTTGTCATTGGGGCCGAAAATAAGGTCTCGGACTTGCATTGCTAGAGATGCTGTACTAAAGAATACAGAGAATTGCAGATTGTCTACACTGTTAGGGAAACTTTATTAATCCCATGTGTGTGTATATGTGTGTGCACGCTAGTGTGTGTGTCTGTACCTACGACCGTTTGACATCCAGTGTTGGTTTGTTTACGTCCATGTAACTTGGCAGTTCAGTAGAGGACAACAATACAAGTAGCAGGCTTAAAAGAGTTAGTAATGCGGTTGATTCGTCCGATAACTGCAGCCACGCTATACACCATTAACAGTCTACCTATGACCTTCATAGCACCGCCCACCACAAACTTTAACCTGTTGCAGAAGAATGTATATTTAAGTAGTATACGGAATTGGCACCTTTCTTGTGAACGGCTTCCATTGCAATTTAACCACAATTAAGTATTAAGAAATATAATGAGTTGCTCTTACAATGCACAGTTAGAATTAATTATATATCCTTTCTTTGAATATTTCGGTTGAAATTCCCCTCTACAAGAAAAAAATGACACATGCATACACACTCGGAGCCATTCAGATGCACACACACCAGCATCGGTTGTCAAGCGATGTTGGGGGGTGTGGGGGCAAACACAGACACAGAAACACACACACAAGCACACACACACACACACACCCACACAAACCCGGAAAACACACA
>NC_068992.1:18736158-18737572 GCF_001194135.2 Octopus bimaculoides
ATATATATATATATACATATACCTACATATATATATACATATATACATACATTATACATACATACGTGGTCTGATCTATAAGTGTCTGGACTATTGCCATAGCGACAAAGCTAAAGCACGCAGAATGAAAGCGCTTGGTACAAATTGACCTTAGTCTCTGATTTGCATGTGCATTAAGTTTTACATTTGTAGCTCACTTCCACTCTTTACAGCAGCGCTTAGAAGGAAGGTGTGTAGCGTGTTATCGTCGCATTGACCATGCGTGACAGAGAAAGTTGAGCTGAAAATCTGCATCAAATTTTGCCAAAGATTTGGCGACAGATGCCTACGCAAAGTCTTCAAAAGTTACAGTCGTTCTCGACACAATGAAAGAAATCGCGTGCAACTGAAACCCGAGTGTCTCTTTGGTCAACGACCAAGAGGAATATACGTTTCCCAGAATATAGTTCTCATATTTATTTACAATATTTATTATTGACTGTTTTCATTGTTTAAATTAATAAATGATTTTTTTCGCAGCGAAAGCTTCACACAACGTACAATAAATTGGAGCTTTAACTCGTTTTAGTTGAAAATTCAGCCATTGTACTTGCAATATTTTCTTATTTTTTCATCCCCCGTACGTATTTTGAACTATTCCGAAGAGTAGAATTTCATGACTTGAAGTATGTTGTAAGAGTTAAAACTTTGAGTTGATTGTTACCAGATTTCAAGTCATTTGGTAATATGTTCTCAGAGAGGAATCTTTGGTAAAACTTATGTAAACTTCAAACGGAACAGCAATCTCTTCTCTACTGCTACAAATATCAGTGCAATAAAGAGATTTTCTCTTTGAGAAAGATATCGTCTTTCTACCATAGCTTTGGGTGACATGAAATCAAACGTGTTTTTTTTAATACCTTTCTATTTAAATCTGCAGAGCTCTAGGCATACGTACGTCATACTGTATCTATTCAAAAGGTAGGACGTATAACATGCATATGTTCCTTATTTCAAATATTTTCAACAACTTTTTCTTTTCGTGGCTAGTCATTTCCTTTCTTGTCGAATGTCTAAGAGCATCATAAATACATACATACATACATACCTACATACACACACACACACACACATATATATATATATACATATATATATATACATTAACTATTGTTGCTTTTGCTGCTATTTTCCTTCCCTTTATAATTTTGTGTAATATATTATGACTGACGGGTTATTTTCGACAGATAGTGTATGTATGTATGTATACACACACGCACATCATACACAAGCACGCTTGCATACATAATATAAATTTAATGACATTACATGAAAGATTTATATACATATGTGTGTATACGTATGTGTGTGTGAATGTGCGTAGATGAGTACATACATATGTGTGTGTTTTTATGTGTGTGTGTGTCTGTGTGTG
>NC_068992.1:18737819-18738817 GCF_001194135.2 Octopus bimaculoides
ATATATATATATATATATATATATATATACGCACACACACGTGTTCCATGAAAAAGAGAGTTTTACTCATATATATTTGTGTATGAATGAATACCTGCGTGAGTATGTACTTGCGCACGTGTATGCTCATGTTTATGTTTATGTGTTTACAAGTCTATTCTTTTTCCATGTTATCCTAAGAGACGTGAATATTATAGGAAATAGAAGTGAAGTTCTTTTCACAACCTTCTTGCCTATAGATCTGGAAATATTGTTGGTTTCTTCCATCGATATTTCTGAGAAGGCGGTTTATGACATAAAGTTATTTATCAAATATCGCTGCTTTCATATATTGTATTTTTATATCGAGAATCTCATGTCGAACTACCGTTCGAAGTGCCAATAGTTCATACGGTGTTACCGTTTCTGAGGTTTACACATAACATGTATAGTTTAAAGTTAAACAGCATTTGGACAGATCGTTAACGTATTTCCTGAAGGAAACACAACAGTTTTACTGTTTATTTATTATTTTACTGCACTATGTAGATCGGTGTGTTCGATAGATACAATATGAGATAACAGTTTTGACCATGGATACATGTCTGTTACTGAGAGGATTTGAAACGTTATATCATCGGATTTTTCTGTTCCATCGACTCACAATCGAGGAAATATCTCTTTTCTTCAACGGTTGATTTTTGCTTCGTATGGTGTCATATAGACAAAAGGTTATGTGTTTATCTAGTAAGATGTTTATATTTACAGTAACCTGATGATGGCCTTCAGCCAAATTTATTGTCGATTTCAGACTGCTTATTTCACTTCTTCGTGGAGGCGCAATGGCCCAGTGGTTAAGGCAGCGGACTCGCGGTCATAGGATCGCGGTTTCGATACCCAGACCGCATGTTGTGAGTGATTAGTGAGTGAAAACACCTAAACCTCCACGAGGCTCCGGCAGGGGATGGTGGCGAACCCTGCTGTACTCTTTCACCACAACTTTCTCTCACTCTTACTTC
>NC_068992.1:18738827-18741413 GCF_001194135.2 Octopus bimaculoides
GGTGGCGAACCCTGCTGTACTCTTTCACCACAACTTTCTCTCACTCTTACTTCCTGTTTCTGTTGTGCCTGCAATTCAAATGGTCAGCCTTGTCAGGCTGTGTCACGCTGAATATCCCCAACAATTTCTTTAAGGGTACACGTGTCTCTCGAGTGCTCAGCCACTTGCACGTTAATTTCACGAGAAGGCTGTTCCGTTGATCGGATCAACTGGAACCCTCGGCGTCGTAAGCGACGGAGTGCCAACAGCAATACAATTTCACTTCTTCATGATATATATAATTTAAGAAATTTTTGCTATTATTTCTTCAAATACATCAAGCAACCTCTCTATTTGCGGTAGCGATACACTTTGTTATCCTTGAACTTTGTTTATTTCAAAGTATGATATAAAATTAGTACTTAATAATGCAGAAATGAAGGACATACCTAAATATTAAATTTGGTTAAAATATTCCTGTAATATTTCTGGAAACCAGATGTCTTAGTGTCTGTATTTCAACGCATATTACTCAGAAAGAAGCCGAAATTATATTTTGAATTACAAACTTCTGTCTTAACATAGGAAAAAGAAAAATAGCAGGGAAGTCCCGAATACAATAATTTCTTAAGTAAAGAGAAATGGATGACGAATCTGATTTCAGGCCTGATTAACATCAGCATCAATAACAACAAGACAATTGCTTTATGACGAATTTTCATTTCTTTATACTACGTATTCCTGCCGTATTTTCATTGCAGTACAATCACTTCTTTCAAGGTGGAAACGCATATATTTTATAGTCAATATTCGATGTTTCTTTGATACATTTATGGTTGAGAAGTGAGGTTATAATTACAAATATCAATACAAATTACTGACTCACTGTTAACCGGTTGGGACTATATATCAATTACTTCGTATGTCAATACATCTATGAGGAAACCTGCTCAGCCCAAGCTACAGTTTAAGAATGTGTCATGTATATTCCGCAGATATAGATTTAAACTAATTACAAGTCTGCAACGGAGACTCTAGGTGATTGTAAGAGCTGCTACAAATATGGAACAGTTCTCTTTTAAGTAACAGAGTTTAATCTTCAAAAGAAAAGACACATTGATTGGATATTCCGGGTAAACTAAGCGTAGAAAAAGGTACGAGTCATCGTCTCAGTTGGAATATATTTTAATCATAAGACTGCTTAATCACGGCCGAACTGATGCTAACAAACAACGACAAAAAGTAAAATACAACACCTAGGCTAATGAATTGCAATTATGAGCAATTCTCTCCAATTAGCAATATTCTGTTTTTAAAAAGCTGTCGAGACTACAACAAGCAGCAACTTTATCAATTTGAACAGTACCAAGGTGATCGTAGCAACGCATACACACGTATATATACACATATCTGTACGAGTATATACACATGCGTGGAGGCGCAACGGCCCAGTGGTTAGGGAAGCAGACTCACGGTCGGAGGATCGCGGTTTCGATTCCCAGACCGGGCGCTGTGTATGTTTATTGAGCGAAAACACCTAAAGCTCCAAGAGGCTCCAGCAAGGGTTGTACTCTTTCGCCCCAACTTTCTCTCACTCTTTCTTCCTGTTTCTTGAATAACGCTGCGATGGACTGGCGTCCTGTCCAACTGGGGCGGGGGAACGAATACGCCATAGAAACCGGGAAACCTGGCCCATGAGCCTGGCTAGGCTTTTAAAGGGCGAGAGGATATATTTATGCATTTAAATTAACAGTATTTGGTGATGAGCAGAATGATGAAAGAACTATATGGTATTGTTTAATCAAATGGAGTGATATTCTTATTCCTGCTACTATTTCCACACTACTTTTACAACTACTATATTAACAACAACAACAACAACGATTATAAAATTTCAAATTATGGCTCAGGGCCGGCAGTTTTTTGGGGTTTTTTTTTTCAGGAAAGGAGGAAGTCCGTTACATAGACCTCAATGCTTGACGCGTATTTATTTTAACATAAGCGTGAAAACCAACGTGGTTCCCGGTGGAATTTGAGCCCACAACGTAAAGACAGACGAAATGCTGCAAAGCATCTTTTTTCATCATGCCAACGATTCTGCTAGTTTGCCGCCTTAAAAATAACAATAACAGTGATGATGATGATGATGGTGATAATAATAGAAATAATAATAATAATAATAATAATAATAATAATAATAATAATAATAATAATAATAATAATAATAATGATAATAATAATGTTTTTACAAACACCAGGAACTATTATAGTTCACAATGTCTTGTCACTTTGTTAGCAACCGGCTTGAGCTCTATTGAGAACATAAATAAAACTCAAGCAAAAATCATAAATGATATAGACCTTACAGATACTGTATTTGTCCCATCTTTGTTGAGCCCTGTGTGGCTAATAAAAGAAATGTATCTATCTTACCGTGATCTTTTCCGTAGTCTTTTCTTTCCACGGCTAAACCTAAACTGTCCTCCCCTTTTTACACGAGAACGTTACTGTGATACACGATCCCTATTGATCGCTATTTTTTTCTCGATCCCTTTTGATCGAACTCCCCCCTTTTCCTTCCTACGATCCCTTTTGATCGACCCCCCC
>NC_068992.1:18741704-18744845 GCF_001194135.2 Octopus bimaculoides
CTCCCTCTCTCCCTCTCTCTCCCACTCTCTCTCTCTCTCTCTCTCTCTCTATCTCTTGTGGTGCGAGTCACGACACACCTGGCGAAAATAGACTGACCAAACGACTATAAAGAGTAGCGTTCTGTGTGAGATAAAGAGAGGATATGCATTAATCGCATGAATTCGTAAGGTGTCGTTTTGGTAGTTAGTCGGAATATCGTTTGTGTATAGTCCGTGTCAAGTTTGTTAGATTGTTACGTTGTTGTTACCCTACTTCGCAATATGTTTTATTGTTACCACATGGTTACAGTGTAAATGGTGAATGGCGCGTACTACTTGATCACTGTTAATAGCTTTAACAAATGGCTGGAAGTATGTTGTTGCGGTAAAGTAACCTCGAAAGTAACCATGGATAGTAGCTGTCTGAGTGAGATAGGCATTAGTCGCAGGAAGTCGTATGATGTCTTTTTGGCAGTTTGTCGGAATATCGTCTCTTGTTTGTTGATAAGTGTATAGTTTGTGTGTCATGAATTGTTACGCTGATGCTACCCTGCATTGGTATATATTTTATTGTTGCTGCACGGTTATAGTGTAAAAGATCGTCATAACAATTGGTGATACAACAATATCCATCCATCTATCTATCTATCTATCTATCTATATATCTATCTATCTATCTATCTATCTATCTATCTATCTATCTATCTATCTGTCTGTCTGTCTGCCTGTCTGTCTGTCTGTCTGTCTATCTGTCTGTCTGTCTATCTATCTATCTATCTATCTATCTATGTATCTATCTATCTATATTCAGTATATATTACGTACATTTTACACAGACACACATATAAGTTCATATATGAATGAATGTATAAGTGTTTGTGTGTGTGTGTATGTGTGTAAGCGTGTGTATTAACGTCAGTTTATCTAATATTAATAGCAAAACGATTTCATGAGTTGATTAATAAACTCATATTTCTAATAAATGTCATATATAACTGTTATTGACATGCTAAGACTAATATTAAAAGGGATAACATAAATAAAACAATTACATTATTAATGCGATTTTGAATCTCAATTTAACATTAAGCAATTACTGTTTAATTTCCTGTTAACTTTTCCAATCACAATATTCTCATTGAATCAATGAAAATGAACAGATATTTCTGAAATTTTCAGATCCTTGAGATCAAAGACCTGTTAATGACAAGAGAAAATAAAAATGCACAAGATTAGGACGAGGCAATGATGGGGAATACACAGTCACTAATTCTTTTAAATACAGCAACTAGACAAATTCTATAGTCTTTGGTAGTATTGCATACAATGATTTGGAGCTAAAAAAATCGAATGTATTACGGAATGAGCAAGATTAGGTCAATTTCAATCAGGCAACGTGTAACATTTCTGATTTCGATGTTAATTTACAGTTAAAAAAAGAAAAAAATATCAACGTATAACAACAACAGAGGTGATCTTGACAACACATTTATTATCATTTAACTAATATAATGCCATTTGTGAATTGTGGATTAAATAACCCAGGACATTCACATAAAGTAAAGCAGGTCAGGTGAAATGTATGGCTATAGTATCCAGGAAAATGTATTTATGCACACACGCACACACCTATACACACGTATATTGCACGAAAGTCATTTTTACGCGATGTTTCTTGTGTCATTTTTGGTAGTTCGATTCAAGTTTTGCTTATTGCTTTTGAAATTTGAATAAAGTTTACCACTTTCCAGACATAGAACGATGGAGTGCCAAGCTGATCACTTTCGACGTCTGTTTCTCTTTGCTTTCAATCAAAATACCAAACCTACTAAAGCCGCATGCGATCTTTGCAAGTAGCGAACAAAAGTGGGTTTTACGCTTCAAAATTCGAATTCACAAATTCTCTGTGTTTCGGATGACCCGTTCATTTCAAGATGGGACGATTAAAGGAACTCATGCACAAGGGGCCGTGCCATTCTAATCGTGAATTTGACCAGCAGAGGAGATACTCTCATGATACTGTCACCTACCATCTTCATTCTGTGACAGAGCTCCAAAGACACAGCAATCCGAAGCGACCCGACATCCGGCAAGACTCATTTCTTCAACACGACATCACTTACCAGCATATATACATACATACATGCATACATACATATAAAACAAACCTCACCCAGCTATTCTGATTATATGTATGTGCACACGTTTGAATGTGGTGTGTGCCAGAGGGTTTGCAAATCCAATGGGGGTCTTAAAAGACATGTTAGGATCCACAATGAGCAGAACTTACTTGCAGGTATTGGTAGTGCAAATCAGAGGTGCAATCTGTGTGGGTGTTTTTTCAAAACACTGTCTGGTTTAAAAAGCCACATCAGACGCCATGAAAGGGCTAAGATGTAGGTGCAGGAGGTGGTCAAACTCTGTTTAAGGAGTAGACAACCACCATATGTATGTATGTATATATCTATGTATATCCGGTTATTGTTTTATATGTTTCAGCCTTGAGGCTGTCGCCATGCTGGAGCACCGCTAGTGAGCAGGTTGCAGGTAGCAAAAGCTATAAACCAACCATTGTATTAGTATCGTGAATTCAGACTTATGGATTCCTAGTAACAATTCTTCAAAACTTAAATCGATAGGGAGAGGAAGTTATTTCCATGTTGAGAAACCACCGAGTAAATTTCAAAACTTTGTTATTGATAAAAGTTAAATAGTTATTGATTGAGACACGTACTTATAGAAATATAAAACGTATCAGAAATGGACAGAATCCTGTTCAATTCCGACAAAACGTGTTCTGAACATTCGTGTATGGCATGAACTTTTTCTGTTCCTGTTGTGCTAAGAGCTATCTAAAACTTTGTAGATGTTAATGCATGCATATACAGATGCCTGGTCATAAATTCACATATACTCATATCTGAGAACACACATACACGCACATATACACACGCACACATACACACACACATACGTATATATTCTAAAATATGCAAACGTATATATATCTATATGTCTATCATCTGGAAATATACATATGTACGTACATATATATACATGCCTATATACATACATACATACCTACATACATACATACATACATACATACATATATATATATATATATATACATACATACATATATATATATATATATATACA
>NC_068992.1:18746011-18746698 GCF_001194135.2 Octopus bimaculoides
TATATATATATATATATATATATATATATATATATATATATATATATGTGTGTGTGTGTGTGTGTAGATACACTCATGTGATATGTATAAACATATACACAAACGTTTCGTGATAAGTTTTACTCTTTATAAACTTCGCAACTTTGCGTCCATGTTGTTATATGGTAAGTCAAAGGCATATATATATATGTGTGCGTATGTATGCATGTATATACGTATATAATTATGTACATGTGTTTATTAATATAAGTAATTATGTAAATTTTCCTGTATATTTATCATTGCATCCCCATTGTTTGTCATTGATTTAAGTTTAGATATTCAGTTTCATGCTCCACCAGTAGAACTTTCAACTTTACTTGGCTTATCTCTGTCTCTCGTCTATCTATCTCAGCTCGAATTCATTGATTTATAGACCGAACGTGAAAGAATGAAAATAAAATACCTACAACCAAATGGAACGTAAACACTCTTTAATTCATATCTTTCCAACATCATGTGCAATGCCAGCAAAATCGAAATCTTTAAATACACACGGAGACATACACACGGATACATACACATACACACGCACACACACACACACGCACACACGCACGTACCCACGTACGCACCCACACACGCACACAAACATACACGCATATATATGCATATCAATACATTCAATATGCACAATATATATATATA
>NC_068992.1:18747153-18754845 GCF_001194135.2 Octopus bimaculoides
CGCTCTTCCGATCTGAGTAGTGAGGAACCAAGTGTTATCCACTACTGTTTCCATGTCTACCCAGGAGCTGATTGAAAACTTCTGATAATGTCCCAGCTATGGGATAAACAGCCGTTGAATTACTGTGAGTGAAATACCCCTACTTCTTTTAAAAACATACTTCTAGATAAAGGCAAGCCCGTATAGGAGAGCTGAAGTGCAGTCGTTTTCTGGTCGTCGCAACCTCTGTTGTGCTACCAGCTTTATATGTGATTGCGCTGAAATGTGGGATCGGTGCTGTGCTGCACTTTACTCGCTAAAAAACAAACAAAAAAGAGTCACGCACAAGAAATCCTTAAACTCCCTGAACATGTGCTTGGCATTACTACTGAGTTTAGGAAGTCGTCATACTCGATGAGCTGACTTCCATCTATGTACGCATGTGTGTTTATCTTTATCTGAAAACAATCCGCATGTATTGATATATTTATTAATATATTTCTTAAAGAATGTCGTATATTTCCTGAAATTTGGTTTGTGTAAATAGCCGGGCTTTGTGATTCATATTCATATCGTGAGTTCAAATGTTGACTTGATTAAATTTATTTTTCATATTTCAGGTGTGATATCCGAATGCATTTGCTCATGGACATATATTGATTCACTACCCTTCCTTTTATTTCATTAATCTGACATTAAACGTTTGTAAATAATATTTTCTATCTTCTTATATTTCCTTACGAAGAAAACAAATCGAATAAAACATATCTTAAGCGTGTAACTGCATTTATATATGCATGCCTAGGCTTGGATTTTTGTAAAAGACTAGCTTTGGTTTTAGGTTCAAATCTCGTCTCTCCACGTTACTAACACTATTCATCATAAAGTTCTTCATCTTGAGTTATTACTGCTTAGCATTTGTGCCTTCTCAGACGTTGCTAATAAGATGTTAAGATTAGAAACTAATTAAGCAAGACATCTTATCCGACGCTTTAATAATTCGATCAATCCACCGTCTTGGATTGATATTCGTTATGCCCCCTATATCAAGACACCTGAGCTTGTCCTTTGATTATACAACTGGCATAAAGCTACCCCTCACCCAAATACTTTCACTTAATAGGGTAAGGTTTGCCTTTTCCTTTCCCCCTCTTCTTGTCTGTCTTGTAAGTTACATGGCAGCATCATCAGCGCCGTGACGGTCAAAAATCACGCAGTACACTCTGTAAAATGACTGGCAAAAGGGAGGGCACCCATTTGAGCTTTACGTATTCCCGCAGCTCGCCGGTTCCCTCCCAAATCGTCCAGTCTATGCCAGCATGGAAACGGACGTTAAATGATGATGATAATGATGACGATATCAGCGAAAGAATATAATGCATGGCTGAAGAATGTAGTATTTGAAGTCGGTGGGTAGTAGTCAGAACCTATACCTCTGACAATTTGTCGCATTAAGTAACGCTTTTATGTATGTAAGCATGTATGTAAGTATGCATGTATGTATATATGTACGTATATTTGTATGTATGTATGTATGCATGTATGTATGTATGTATGTATGCATGTATGTATGTATGTAAAACATACATTTTATAATGTATACTGCGACTATCAGCTAGGTCTACTGTTATTTATCGCCACCAAACTAATCACGAATGCAGTGCCGCAGAAAGTGTCCCCATTACAAATGCTTCATACATTTAAAAATGCAAAATATTTGGTGCAGAATATATGAAAGTGATGTACTTTGAATTCAATGTGATTAAGGTATGAATCATGTTACGACAGTTTCAGAAATTGTATTCTGTTAAAACTTTAATAACTCAAAAAACTTGTTTCGAAATGCTCACGTTCGTGAAATTGAATTATTTTCACAATGATATGAAGCAATAAATTCTTTACCTTCCAGCTGGTAGTATATTGTCAGAAGTACAACACAAATGTAAGGCCACATTTAGTACGTAGATCCGCATGTTGACATGCAGATTTACTCGTAAAAAGAAGAGTAGTCTACACATGAATAGATTAATATCAAAACATGACAAAAACAGACCATTAAGATAGGGACCTCTTACAGTACATGATCATTCATGCATTGTATGAATTTTCGAGGCGCATGTTACTAGTAAACTGCAATACACTCACTGACATATAGGTCCGTAATGAATTCATTATTCAAGAATAAGCGTAACATACTAAAAAAGCACTCAGCCACAAAACTGAAAATTGTTCTTGGTTCTACACAGTCAGCAAAAAATATAAGCGTAACACGAAACAACACAACGTAACTCGAAACATAACGGTCGAGATTAAAGCAATACACAATATAGAATCAAAGTCATTCGTAAGGACAAATGAATAAATCAGGGGAACAAATGAAAATAATAAGCAAAAAACAACAAACAAGCAAGAATACTAAAAACCCTTTCCTTTTCTACAGAAAGAAGTAGCAGGACATGAAATGCGAAAAGTGATGGACAAGAAATTGACGCCAAGTATATATTTGTGTATTGTCATATAGAGAATATGATCTTGTCAAGGCATGTTTTATGATACAGTTTAAAGAAAGAGATTGTTTCTTCCAATAAACTGGAAATTGTGAAACAAATATCATCAAAACCAAGTAAACGTTTACGTCAGAGAGGAAGACATATACAAACAAAAAAACCAAATCCAATAAATAGACAGGGAGAAACATTACATTCTGTAGAAATATGATAGATTAGAAAGACAGATGACACATGAGACGCAATCAGGAAATCATTCTAGAATTTTCTCTTCTAGATCAATAACATCAAGTGATAATACATTGCAGTATTTTTATTTAAAATATATCAGGGGCTCACCTCAATGTGTTCAAATGTCCTTCACTGGAATCAACATACGGCTAAAAGTGCTGCTAGAATCAATGTCTTTCTGAGAATTTTTTTTTTTTTTGTTAAATGATTTATGTGCTGTGGTAGTCAAGAGTAGATACCCTTTCAACATTTCGATCGTAACTCAGATGCATATCCATGGTGTTACAGCTCAACGGACAGGGAGATGCACCAGTGTTCAGCCAGTACAGCTGCACAGATTGAAACAGCGTGAAATGAAGGACACAACGCAGTGTCTGCTCCAGTAATTGAATACATGGTCTTATGAATATGAACCGAACAATCCGACTTACGTTCCTTCATACCAGATTGTTAACAGAGGAGGAAAATATTAATGAGCACACACCGAAATTATCAAGAATGCAGAGAGGTGAAACAATTCCTAGCAAGTAATAACCGATGTAGATATTACTTAGTTGATTCTCAATTAGTGCTTTACATTGCTTAGAGAGTGAGGGCGAGAGAGAGAGAGAGAGAAAGAGAGAGAGGGAGAGAGGGAGTAGAAGAGAAATGGAAATTTAAAAAGAGAAATGAAGGATGAGTGGAGAGACAGACATGTAGGGTCAGAGTAAGAGGAAGAGTAGTAGAAGTAGTAGTAGTAGTAATAATAGTAGTAGTAGTAGTAGGAGGAGACGAGGTGGAGGAAGAGGAAGTGGAGGATGGGATGACAGATGGTAATGGAAATAATTATGTGAATGATAAATTTGTTTTAGTTTTATTTCATTGTAAGGTTAACTTGGAGCACTGGAAAAGACGCTCTCAGTTTACAGCAACCGCTTCCCCCGCCTATACCACCTATCTAAATCGGGCCTGTATAGCCGACCACTTTGAATTGTGGACAACTTATACTATCCTTACCTCCTGACCTAAGAATCTTTTACCTATATAATATCTGGATGGCCCGATACTGTTTTCCCTCTCGACTGTGTGACATTCGGGAATTTAGTCAGTAAACAACTGCGCAATTTTATCAGCACTAAACACACACAGTTCTTATCAGTCTATTCAAACACAAATCAGATGTACACTCCAATCGCTTGCTGGCATTAAAGAGCTGGACGATCCTAACTAATTCTCCAGACACCTTAAGGAATCTGGCCGTCCCATTAGGACATGGACGGTGTATAGCTTAAAAGTACAACCTTGTTACACTTTAAACCCGGGACCACCAACTTACCAGCCGTGTCCAGAAGGATTAACCAGGTCTCGAGGATCTGGCCCTCGGAAAAAACACTGCTACGAAAGTCCCTTTCCAGGCTGAGTAACTGATTACAAAGCTAGATGCTAAAGCGTGAGTGCCGGAAATATATTTACCTCACGTATATTTACCTGAGCTGACATGTTAGTAGAAAAGAAAGAAAAAAAAAGAATCGGGCTACTTACACATCTGATGGACCGTATAGACGGACAAAATGCAGCTAAGCGTTTGCCCGGTGCGGTAACATTTCTACCATGTCTCTACCTTTGGGTCTTTGAAATATTAACAAAGACGAGGTTTGAGATCAGACACGACAATCAATACTGAACAGCTGTGAAAAAAGAAAATACGTAGATTAAATTGTTACAGATAGAAATTACCAGATTTGCCTATAGTTGAGAACTGATGATGGACGGTGATCATCAAATTCATTCTTGAATATATATAAACCACGAGACATATGAAATACATCATCTAGTAAAGGGTGCAAAATTCTACATTGTTTTCTGCGGAATATTACCACTGAGGTTTGCTCGAAAAATGAGCTGATAATAGTGAAACGAAAAGAATGATTTATCTAAAGTCTAATATTTCTAAGTTCTATATTAAATGAGTATTGTTTTATGTGAGTCATGTAAATTTTGCTTTCATATGTCGGGTATCGATAAAGTATCAAACCTTCACAGACTGGGATCTGTTAAGTAAGATGTAGCACCCGACCTCAAATACGAAGCATTTTGTCTCTGAGAAATCCTTCTTCCTTTAGTTGTCTACTATCTCTTCTGCTTTTCGTCTTTCAAAAATAAAAAAAAATATATACTTAGTATAAACATTAGTAGCGACTTAGTAGTGGTAGTAGCAGCAGCAGAAGCAGAAATACTTGGGAAAAATTTGAAAACTCTAACGTAATGCGTTAGTGGTCAAATGCAACTCAAGGAATGATTTTCAACGAAACTATCCTTGGTAATCGTTATGATCAAAAGATTTAAATTATTGACATAATAATTTAATAATAATAATAATAATAATAATAATAATAATAATAATAATAATAATAATTATAATAATAATAATAATAGCAATAACAATAATAATAACGACAGCAACAACAATAAAAAGATGAGAAAATGGCTAAAATAATTTATATAATAAAATTTTTTAAAGAAAAAGAACATTTTGTAATTCTTATTTGCCACGAGCTGTAGCATGTAAAGATATAGCTGTCAAATTATTTACATTAAGTTATCACTTAACGGATTAAAGAGGGCCTAATAAATCCGAAAACGACATTCTTGCAACGGAATAAAAGAAGTAAATATTAAATACGCCCTCTGGATAAAACCTCTATTGGCTTCCATCATAGAACAAATGGTAGACAAGAGGAGAAAGTTGCTGTTTTTTTCTTTCTTTTGTATTGTTTAGCTTAGGGTGGTATTTGTATTGCTTTTATCTCGTCAGTATTCTCTCTCGTTCAATAAAATGCCAAATAGTTTTATCGGTAATAATTTAAAGAGAGAAAATATATAAATAAATCAATGTAACACTAAACATTGATGGGGGAAAATAAAAGCTGAAGAAAAGAAAGAAATATTAAACGTACGATAAATCTTTATAGGCCCATGGATGCTAAAATTGTAAAACATTATGGCTTACTTTAATAGTTTTTCCGAAATAAAAAATGATATATACAATTTTATCGATTGTTTATCAAGTTATTTAGGATTTTCTTTCGATAACGAAAATTCGATTAAGTGTGTGTGACTATTTTTGTGCTTTTTATTGAGAGGAAGCTTTTAATTGCATTGATCTTTGTAGTATTGTGTATTTGAGTAATGTTCGTCTCTATAAAATAACTAGCCTTCAAAATAATGAATGAACCACGACAGTTTGACAGAAACTCCTATCCACATGAGATGCGCTCTTGTTTAGTTATTTGTATGTCGTTATTAGAGATGTTAGATAATAAACTTAAATAAAGAAAGGAAATCAATGTATTCTATTCACCTCTCGTCTACAAATTCCTCCTGTTTACAAGACATATAATGAACTTCAAATCCAACTTAAACATTGAAATAAAATTGTGCTTTATACAGAAAAAAGATGTGCTTCATAGAAGAAAAAAATAAGGTGATGTATTTAAGCAATCCCAGTGTCATTATTATCATACTATATTTTCCTAATAAGATTTATGTGAACTGGTCAACAGGTCTATAATTTAATGATGTCCAAAGAAGTATTTACTCCATTGAACTGGAAAGCTTAACTCAATGCTTCCAAAATTGTCGTTTTCTTTCGATTCTGTAGTTCTGAAAACACACTCTAATGCACACACACATCCATAAATCCATTCATATAAACATTGATACAGACAAGCATGCATACATGTATACTATTTTGAAACAACATCGTTTCTATATGTCTTTAAGGGGTCCTCACTCTCAGAAATTGTAATAGAAACTACTTATAATGTTTCTTGAAGAAAATCATTCGAATAAGATATAGTTTATAATATTCAACTTTGATATAGAATGTGACATCCTAATATATTGCACTAGATTGTAAGTGAGGAATTACCATTTTGGGGACATTATCATACAATACACACGAAACAATAACTTGTTATGTAAAATAAGAACACAAAAACAATGGGAAATATATGCGGCTGAAATGAGGAGATTATTTTGTTGAACACGTATCTACGACTTCATTTGGGATTAGTTTCCGGTAAAGAAAGCATAAGTAAATCCATCTTGTTAATCTTTTAAATTGGACAAGTATCAATATAATATGAGAATAAGAACTCTCTATATAGAGTGTATCAAGTACTACAGACAAAGGTTTTATCGCTCAATTTTACATTGTTGAAGCTATAAGGAAAGTTAAAAGAAGTGTATGGAAAATGGCGGAATATTTGCAGTACAGATCGTTAACGATCTGACAATATTCGTGACTACGATAACAAAGCTGAGATTTCCTTAAGCTTTGCTCATTTGTGCGAACTATATTAATTCTAAATATCACTTGTTTTTAAACAACTGACATTTCTTGATTTAGATTCTTGATAGACGTAGGTACATCATAAAACATTACTCATTTATTCAACAGGTGAAAATTTTGATTGTGTCTTCAGTGAAAGGTAAAATATATCAACTTGATACTCTAATATTAATTTTGATAAACGAATTTGATACATGTTAGATACTAGCAGAAACAAGATTTAGGTAGATTACTCGGACTGTGCTTAACATTTGACCACTTCCTACTTAGATATTGCACATATATTAATTAAAATGTCATTATCAAAATTCAGATTTCGATAAAGAAATTATATATATATGTGGGGGAATAGGTGCGCACCGCACATGTATCACATTTTCCTATACATCTCCAATTCTCGGTACACACATGTAAAAATACACACATATTCACGCACACACACACATACATATTTATGTATGTCGTTGTTATAGTTTTATCTCAAGATTTATTGAGAAAGAATCAGTTTCTAACCTAGATCCAAGAGTCAGTCATTGGAATTTCAACATCAACAACATGGTATTTTTTTGTATGTATGAATGTAGGTGTGAATGTATGTATGTATGTATGTATGTATGTATCTATCTATCTATCCATATATAT
>NC_068992.1:18755842-18759352 GCF_001194135.2 Octopus bimaculoides
ATATATATATATATATATATATATATATATATATATATATAATCGCAGTCCCCGATACTAGATCTGTGTCTTTGATGCTAACACATCCCCAAAAAGAGCCAGTTGGATGTGTTAGCATTAAAGTCAAAGATTTAGTAACTGGGATAGCGATGATATATGACCTGAGTAGATACAACTGGATCCCATTATACAGGTAAACTGTTGCTTAATATTGGCTAATATTGGGTAATTCTGAGTGTGAACGAGCTTTATACTGTACTCTGCCATGTTCCTAACGGAATATCCCATAACTATACCTACGCGCCCGCGTGCAGACACACACTCACATATAAACACACACGAATACACACACAGACACAAGTACACACAGATATATATATATATATATATATATATATGTATATATATGAAATTACTCTTATCTTTAAAACCATATCTTTATGAGCCACATTATTAAAATTACATTCTAGGAAACGCCGCAGAGAAGGAGATGTGTAGAGAAGAGCATATGCCGCGCTATTGTACGATTAATACCCTTTGGATATATCTTCCAATTAGCCTTTCCAAAATTAAACTTATCTATTTGTTCATATAAATATTATTTAGTAGAAAATCTTGCAGAAAACAGGTAGCCATTTTGATTCTCGGTAGTGTTATATATATATCATAATGCTAACGCCGTTGGAGAACTCATTTCTCTCAGAGTATCGTATTTCACTTACTCCTAAAATAAAGCATACCATGCACGGCTTTGCAGCTTTTAGAATTTTCTTTCTGGAATCGGTCTTTGGAAATCAAACCCTGCGGCAGTTATCAATTTTATGGTTATAGAATTGACAAAGTACGTGTGTATCAATATCAGATGTAGGACATATTCATTCCTCTGTTACTAATTATTTGTTTCCATTGCAATATATAAATTGTAATTGTTGAAAGTAAGAATTTTCTGCTACCATAATGCATTTTATATTCAGTACGTTTTAGTTGTACTACCCGCTGATCAAAGAAAAATACTTTATGCATACCTGACATATCTGACAATTTCCATTAAAATATATTTTTACTGATTATAAAATTATTTCAGTTCTTGATCTCTTTCGTTTCGTTACCATTTATGTTTATTTCTGATTTATTATTATTATTATTATCATATTTTTCTTTGTCTTTGGTACTTGTCTCAAACGTTCAATTCTTCAAAATCAATTTACTACTTTGCGAATTATTTTTAAATACTTGGAAATGTTTTTTAAAAATATATAAAAATGATCACTAAACAAATAAGAAACACTGTTTTTACTATTTTGCATTTTATAAAAACCTAGCTGCGTTTGAAGCAACTTTTCACAGATCTTAAAATTGTTTTTTTTTCGCAATTATTATGAATGTAAGCGAAACAGAAATCAAATCCGTAATACAAACATAAAAAGACGCATCTCAAATTATAGCAATTACGTAAAATAAGATGAGTATGTAAGTGGTAGCAAGACGCCAGTTAACTGACCCAACAAGGCAGGTTCGATATCTGGCTGTAGTATCTGTCATTCTTTACATTCCAAAGAGGTATGTACCGCATGAATTACCTGCCGAAGTTCTCACATGAGGTGGTCACTTAACTAATGTATAATTGTAAGTTTCTTCATTCTGTATTTGACCAAAAAACTTTGGAGCCTGCAAGAATCCATGTTCTTGTTGGCACATAGCAGTGGCAACGTTTTGGTATCCCTTACAATGATTTATATAATTTAGGGGGCGTTATTACTATTATAACATTTAAGTCATTCGTATCTGCAAATCTGTTTCTGTTCTGGCTATTATTATACATTACTGGTACGAAATTCTACATTGCTATCATGCCATGGCCATTAAAGATATTTAATTGCATGTTTCAATGAGTGATGGCAAATGTTTTATGTAAATAAAACAATTTTGCTTTGTGACAGAAAAGAAATCGCAACCTGATCTGCATTTCGTATAATCCTTATACGAAATGCAGTCAATCACGAGACAGTGGATCCTGAATGATATTTTTGTTTACGCTAAACATATAAAATACTACATTTTCAAGTAATAATGAAAACAGGAATAGCATTGTTTAACAACTTTAGTGGCATTAGCAGCTTAATTAAAAGAAGATTGCTCCGCTGCTTTAAGACACCTCTTAGATAAATCGGTTTACCATACGTTAAATTCTTATTACTGCTTCGTGCTTAATTCAGTAATGCCTTTCGTGTTAATTAATATATAAGTAGCGTCAGAGGATTCAGGTAAATGTTGCTGAGAGATGGGGTATGTCTGAGAATCATACTCATTGACTTTAACGTAATCGTGACACATCATAAATCATTATGCATATATAGGGATTAACGAGCATTAATATGCTAAGAAATGACGTGCGATGAATAACTGCCATATTTTCCTTAAGTCGTACATTGCTGTCTTGTTTTTTGAAATACAGTTGAAAATATTCTAGGAAGCATGTATCTGAGTAAAAGGGATATCACCCACAGAACTGTATTTGCTAATAGATATTTTCGTTCCATTTTGACATTACGGGAAATATCCCCAGATAAGATATACTCGGTTACTAGAATAACTGATGTACTAAACCTAATAACTAAAATTAACATTGCACAATTATCCATGGAGAAGAACATCATTAACTTAATAAATCTGGTAAAAGTGTGTGTGTGTATGTGCGTGGAGGTAAGATACCATGAAACGTTTAACAATAGAAATCAAACGATACATGAAATATAGTGAGTGTTTACCTTCATATTTAATACATGATAACACTGGTACTGTATTGAGGTTCTTAGTTTGCATGAGTGAAATATAGGTCAACCCTTGCAGAACATACAATAGTGGGGGATAAACGGTTTTTTGTTTGTTTGTTTGGTATATGAGAATTGGATGTTTTAGTCACTTTTCAAAAACATATAGGTATAATACACGGTTAAGTTAAAATATAAAACTTGAATAGTAGAGTAGGTCAGTGACACACATTTAACGCAGAATCTCAATCAGCGAGCTACAAATAATAGACACAATTCTCCTATACCTCACGATGTTGTCCTAAATATATATATATATATTGGATAACCTCATCCTGGAAATAATAAGCGATAAAATATAATGGTATAGGCACGACTGTAACGCTGATTGAATTGTCGCATTCGAATTCCTTACAAGTACGCTTTTTGACCGTGCGTGTAAGGAATCCGAAAGCAGCGATTCTGCACGAAGCAGACGCAAAAATATTTAGAAATATGAGAACAAAATATTCACTCAAATACCAACGAAGAACGGCAAGCAGTAGTACCTGACATAAACAAACACAAATTCAATTCCGCTATCTAAAAGTCATTTGAACCATGTAATGCAAGACGCAGCTACATCTGACAGACAATTGAATTAAACTATTTCTCAAACATTACTTTCGAAAATATACATTATGTATGTATGTATGTGTGTATGTATGTATATATGCCTCTATGTATGTATATTTATATA
>NC_068992.1:18759753-18760881 GCF_001194135.2 Octopus bimaculoides
ATATATATATATATATATATATATATATATATATATATATATATATACATATATACATATATACAAATATATATGCATGAGTATATATATCTGTGTATATATATATATGATATATATATGTATATATATAATATAGATACACATATATGTATACATATATATATATATATATATATATATGCATAAATATATCTATGTATACACATATACTAGGATATATATAAGTAAATATATATACACACATGCATATGGAAGAATACTTTATATATATCTAAGGATCGCAGAAGTCTGAATGTAAACATCGTGAGCATTTTCAATTCAATAAAATATTTCCCAAAGTTTGTAATTAGCGAAAGTCATGTAAATTGGTAATTTCCAAAACTTTACTTGTGTAGCGTTTCAGTCAGGAACTTAGAAGAACTGCATCTTATAGAAACTATTAATACCGAAGACGGCAACCATAGAAATCAAATAATACGCGTGCTGCTAACGAGTGCAATATAATGGAAATTTACCTGCTACTAAATTCATTAATTATAGAAATCTTACAGTAAACTGTTGTCTGTATAGTCAGTATATTATCTAAATCAAATGTATTTGCCTCAAACACCCAATATTACACACACACGCCCATAGATACATGATTACTCTTACACAAAACGTGCATGTTCTATATACTGTTTGTTATACGTTTGACTAACACGTAACTCGGCGAGCTGGTACAATCTTTAGCTAGTTGGACAAAATGCTTCGCGGTATTTCTTCCTGTTTTTACGTTTTGAGTTCAAATTTCGTAGGAGGCGACTTTGCTGTTCATGCTTTGAAAGTTAATAAAATAAATACTAGGTAGGCACTGTAACTGGTGTATTTGTGCTAGCCTTCTGCTAAAACTGGAAACTGTATATATCACGCACACTCATATACATACGTATGCATATATGCGTGAGTGAGTGTGTGTGAAATCACGCGCGCGCCTGTATGCATGTGTGCGTGCACACACGCCTAAATTTCAGTGATTGAAATCATATGAGTATAACTTGAATGCAGTAAGTATACCTTCAAATTTGGAAACAATGTCATTGAAAGGTATCTGTTTCATATATATATATATATATATATATATATATA
>NC_068992.1:18761155-18763670 GCF_001194135.2 Octopus bimaculoides
TATATATATCTATATATATATATATATATATATATGAAACAGGAAAACTTCAATGTTACTTCAAATTTACCCCCAGAAAACATTTCGGACTTCAATACTTTACTCTTGACATATACAGCAGAAATGACTGTATTCCACTCTACAACACAGACATTTTTGAAGGAACACTCAAACTATCTGCGTATAACGAGGCAAAAAAAAATCAGAATGAATTCATAACTTCCTTCACTAACAGTTTAATTATAAGTACAACACTGAATTTCAGACACAAATTAACATTCTAAGACCTGACGTAATTATATTATCATGCATTACGTAACGCCAAATAATTATCTAGCTGTTACAATATCGATTTCTGATTGATGAAACGCTTCATCGAATACTCTATGATAATGTTAACATATCTAAGTATATTTAACATGTAAGGGAATATTCTAAATTACTGCCTTTGTATGTTTAAAATTCTTTTCACTAACAATTCCACCGCCGCTGCTGGGCACTTTTCCTCAGCCTTAAGGACGCAGTAATTGTGTCAAGGCCGACAGGAAGCGGTCCAACTTCCTAGGGCTAAACAGCAGTAGTGTATTCCCTTATTGGGATTGTCACATTAAGTTGACAATATACTACAACGTTGTCGCTCCACTACTGCTCAAATCTCTCTGAGAGATTTAGAAATATTATATTTCTAATTTTGCTGATCAGTGAATGAACTTCACTATGATTTACATAAGTTTGTGAAGGAGAAACAGGCCTTTCTATTCGGCTGCTAGGCTGCTTCAGGCCGATGACGAGCAAAGACTCAGAAACATGTCCCTGAATGCTGACTAGGGTGGGTGGGGGAGCTTGTCTCCCCTTCACAAACTTAAGGACACAGGAAGCGGTCCAGCTTCCTAGGGCTAAACAGCAGTAGTGTATTCCCTTATTGGGATTGTCACATTAAGTTGACAATATACTACAACTTTATAAATATATATATATATGTGTGTGTGTGTGTATGATTGTATGATAGATCGAATGTGTGTGCGTGTGTGACAGAGCGAAATTTATCATATGTTGCTGAATATTTTGTAATTAGAGTTAACCATCAATGTGAAAACGGTTTATAGACCACCAAATACATACAGAAAACTGCAAGCATGCACACACATCGACTACCACTTATATAGAGAAATGTTGACATGTGAATATCAGTGTAATTCAATTTCAGGAGAACATACAGCTAGTGGGCATGATTTCGGTCTCTGATTTAGTAAACTCCATAAATCTGTGGATGAAGCATAAGAATCTAATGGAGTCGAGAGATAAGCAGTAGAATAGCAAAAAGAACTTCGCCCAGATTGAATATCGATATATGGTGAATTCATTTGAATTAAAAGTTCGATACTCAATACAATTAAAACATGATGAATTGCCGAAAGGTATCACGGCCGAATTTTATTGAAGAGAGCGATAAAGATGACGTCTGTGTTTCGAATATATTATTGTATGTTAATGATAAATTCTCGTCTCCAAAATTTAAACGAAATTTGTAAAATATTTAGCAACTCATTTCCCCGTCTATACTTCAATTCCTCCCAGTGTATAAGTATAGTTTCGATATAAGACTCTTAAATTATTTATAAGTGAGTTTAATTCTGTGAGAAGTTAAATATTTATTAGAGGAAGAGTCAGCAGTAATACGGAGCGGGAATGTTTATCCCTACTTAGATGTAGATGTTCTGTTAGAACAAACAATACTCCGGTAGATACAAAAAGAAAATCTCATGTTAGCTTTCGGTGAAAACCACGCTCTTGTTGATATTGTTAGCCGGGAGACAACTCCAATTCCAAAACCACCAGATCACGTAATTTCGTCCTTCCTTAGTCTTCTCCATGATGTACGCTTCACCTCGTAATGCAGAACAGCGGTAGCAGGACAAGCGCTGATATCGCCAATATGAGTTTCTCTCCGGGTATCTACCGTAGTATAGTTTGTTCTAACAGAACATCGATGTTTAAGTGGGCATAAATGTTACATCTGTCAGAAGTGGTGAGAATATACATTTTTTTTTAACTCGGGGAAAACAATTTCATGTGAATTCATGACAGTATTCCTATGCTGTATCCAATTAAATTCAAGCAACCAGAATTTCGCAGCACATACCATAGGATATTGATGCCCTTGAATAGCTCTTATATCATATCGAATTTAAACTGTATGCATGAAAGGCTTGTGTGAACGATGTAATGAAGTGAAATGTTATTGAATGATAGAAAATGTGAAGCAGAGGTGGAAGGAAATAGATTTAGATGCTCGGAGAATGTAAATTATGTGAATATGCGTTCATTTTCATCCATATTTTAATGTAAAATGCATAAACCACGCGCCAAGTATTTTTTGTGAGGTGGGCTAGTTTCATAGATATCAACTTTCTTTTACGCTCGAAATAGAGAGCAGTAGTTTTCGAGGGAGGGGTGAAAGAGAGAGAGAGAGAGAGAGAGAGAGAGAGAGAGAGAGAGAGGGGGGAGAGAGCAA
>NC_068992.1:18763716-18766587 GCF_001194135.2 Octopus bimaculoides
GAGAGAGGAGAGAGAGAGACAGAAAGTATTAAGGAGAATTTTAAAATTGATAGAAAATAGAGAAATAGGAGATGACAAGTTAGTACCTAGAGGTTTCAGAGGTAGGCAGTAAAGCAAACAGCAAGTTAACTATAGTAAGAGATGAATAAGATTGAGAGGAGAAGATAGAGAAGAATGAGAGAGAGAGAGAGAGAGAGAGAGAGAGAGAGAGAGAGAGGGGGGAGAGAGCAAAGAGAGAGTAGAACGAATGATAGTAAAGCAAACGAATAAGGAAGATTGGAAGTTGGTTATGTAATGTGACAACAAAACGTAGGTTAAGAAATTGAAAGAATGATATAAGGGATGACGATTATAAAGGCAGCGATTGTGTTAGGTATTAACGTATGATATAAAGCATGGGGAGATGACGGGAAATGAAGACAGGCTCAATATACAGAATTATTATGAAGGCGAACAGGTCATTCAACGTTTTCTCTCTTCAGTCGAGATCCAGATTATCCTTGCAATTTCGGCTGGTTATTCTTAATATTGCTCCAATCTGGCCAGTCCCAAGAGCATTAGATTCTTTGGAAGAATCAGCGAATTTATACAAAAACGGAAAAAACCAACAATGTTACACAAATACAGTAAGAAAAATAATAACAGGACATAACAACAGATGTCTTTTGACTAAGGACGAATTGAATTAAGCTGGCGTGTATGGAAATAAGGCTTTACAGCAGGGATACAAGAATTCACAAGCACAGGGAGGAATAACAATGTTGCACGCATATATATATATATATATATATATATATATATGTATATGTACATACATACTGGTTGCCAACTCGATTTCGAGTAGAGTCATTGCCTAATTTCTTTATGCCATAGAATACCATCGATGAGCTGCATGAATATGGATTTTGAAGACAACCAATTTTTCAAGCCACTGTTTAATCCGCATACTTTATGACAGAGTATGCATTCGAAAGTATCTGTCTATCTATACAATGTGCAATTGTGCAACCTGTGATTTCATATGACTCTTTAGCTCAGCCATACTAAGACAAATCTTTCCACATTCATCACATGTAAGATCATCACGCTAATCAATGCTTGTTAGAAAATCATTCCTGTAACTTTTTCTCACCTTCTTTTGATGTTTACATGCTCCATTCTCTTCCTTTCAAATTCCTGTTTGCCTTCATACACAACTTTTTTCCATTTTTCTCATCAATGCGCTATATCTTCCCAGTTGTCAATTGGAACATTTATTCTGCCCAATCCTGACTTCAGACAATCTTTGTACTCCATCTTTGGTTTGTGGGACGGACGCTTACCTGTTGTCTATAATTCTGACTAAGTGTCCACTCCGTCTCAGTCTGTACTGCAATAACAAATCTTCAATACTGAAGCATTTCCGTCTTTCAAGCACCTCATCGTCATTCACAAACATTTTCCAGGTGATCCTCAAAATCCTTCTGAGACATTGTTGATGAAAACGTTCCATAAGTTTTAAATGCTTACGATACACAGTCCAAGTTTCGCAAGCATATAATAACAGAGGTTAAGATACACCTTAATCATTGTCGCAGTAAAAATACCTTGTCTATACCATAGTCGGTTTTCCATTTTGCCAAAAGCAAAACTGGCTTTTTGAATGCGTAGTGACACTTCATCATTAAGATTTGCTGATGTGTTTAGTTTGCTTCCTAAGGAAACAAACTTAGAAACCACAGCAAGTTTTCTTCCATACACGAAGATACCAGATTCTATGTACGGCATTCCTGGTGCTAGCTGAAACATAACATTAGTTTTGGTTAGATTTATGGTTAAGCCAAATGCCTTGCAAGGCATTGAAATTGCATTCATAAGATTTTGCCTGTCCTCCTCAGTATGAGTGACAATATCACTATATTTTATACCCCCTTTCTATGGAAACAACTTGATGCATTGGTGAAAAATCAACGGCATTGGAGACCAGGAGGATTAAAGTTGTCACAGAGGAAATCCTGGCTGACATACAGAAATGAAGCAATCTCAATATTGGAAAAGATTTTCCTGTGTGATGTTGATTCGTCACGGGTACCAAGATACAGATATCATAAACAAGTCCCTCAATCTGTGATATATCAAGCTACTTAGAGAGCAATCTAGATATTGTTTCACGTATCCATTTATATTTGTCTGGATTGCAATAAATACGCATCGCTAAACTTTACAACTATTGAACAAAAATATATAGTCATTGAGCAAATAAATTCAGCTCCAGAAAGGATATGCTTTAAATCAATGGTTAGCGTTACTAAGTGACCATACAATGTCTTGTAAATCAATTACTTGCATTTTGGAGGCGTTTTGCTATTTTCAAGTATATAACATTTTCTCATTATATGTTATAACGTTTCCCTTTTTGTAAGTGATAATTTGATATCATATGGTTGGTTATGTGTATCAATGTTGTATATACGTATCACTCTTAATGATTTTCAACACAAAACTATGCACTTCTCTTTCTATAACGATTGTCGATTAACCACAGCTGGTTTGAGAAGTATATGCTTAGATGGTATGATTATATAAATAAATTAATATGCGTACATAAATGTTTGTACTTATGACTATCTATCTATCTATCTATCTATCTATCTATCTATCTATCTATCTATCTATCTATCTATCTATCTATCTATCTATCTATCATCTATCTATCTATATATTATTTATATACATATGTGTGTATGTCAATAAGTGTGCGTTCGTATGTGTAGTGTACGCATACGAGCGCTTCCTGGTCGCATATACATATACACTTACGCAAAAAGGCATACGTAATATATATATATATATATATATATATATATATATATATATATATATATATATATA
>NC_068992.1:18766996-18773086 GCF_001194135.2 Octopus bimaculoides
ATATATATATATATATATATATATACACGCACACACATATATATCAGTTTGACATATCATACCTTTGAAATAATGTGACTATAACATAAATGTTTATTGGAAATGTAACTTACGAAACATGTGTGGCTATCATTCTTCTTTCACCGTAATGTTTCAACATATATTTAAACATTATTTTCGTTTAAACTTAATCCTTGGCTTGTCCGTTCCATTTATTCTAATAAATCCTATTCGACATCAGCCCCAAATTTTCTTTTCTATTTACATAAAATATTTTGATGGGTATTACTTTCGTTTGTTTGTTGTTTTGTATTTTATATCATATTATATACATTTATTTATTTATTGGCTACGAGGTCTGATAGCTGAGATGAATGGCAGTAATCAGACGATAAATTCTACAATCTCATCCAGTTAGAAAATCTAATAAACTAAGTAATAATAAACGTGGAAAGAAATCTATTCTTTTTATTTTTTTTATTTTCTAGTATATATGTTAAATATATTTTCTGCGGAGAATCGATATATAACCTTAAAAAACGAAGTAATTCGCAAAGAAATAATTCAATAATAAAGCCAGACCACCAATGAAGAATATAAGCAAGTTGGTTGAAATAAATGCATTGCTTTAGTTACAATATCATTAAACGTAATATAAGCTGATTGATTTATTATTTAATTGAAGGGAAACTAAAAGTGTAATAAACAAATCAAATATCGATTATCTTCTGACAAATTCTAGAATTTATTTCTTTTTATATGGTGGAAACGATAAGCTTAAATTTTTCGCATAAAATCTGATTTGATGTTTTCTCGAAATATGTATGTGCGAATCAATAATTTAAATAGTATAATTTACTTAAGAAAACCTAGAAATATAATGATTTTAATAAAGGCTCAGGGTATTAAAAAATATTAAAAAAATACTGAACTTTGTTTTTAACAAGATTAATCGTTCCTATATTTCGAAGAATCGAGAAATAGAACATTTATAACTTCTTTGCCTTTCAGAATGAAATTAAGTCTGTAAGAGTTGTCTTAAAACAGATACGGAATAAAGACCAACTAATGTTAATTCAGAGGTATCTGTGTTTCATTTCTTCAACATCTACTCTTGGTGGCAGCTCAGAATTTTCATATTAAACCTTACATATATACAATTATGTCAGTGCTCCACCCACCGAATTCAGCGTAATAGAAGAAATTTAATGAGTGTAATTGACCCCTGTGTATCCTTGAAGTAATCTACTAACAGACTTGGTACCACACTATGCGATACAGTAATACTAATTTAAATTACAGATAGACACATTTCATTAGGATTGTGCATATTCCCCCGTTCCCCCGCACAGCTTCGTTCATATGAGTAGGAACGACTAGAAGTTGCAGTAGAAATCTCCTCATGGTTTCGCAATGCAGGAGTAAATCTAGAAATTCATACACAAAATTAATCAGTTATTTATGATGATTGCAAAGAGAAATTACTCCAACCAATATGCAGACATACCTGGCAACCTACAACATACATACCTCACTACCCATACTGATGTGTCTACAAAATGTGAAGGTTTAAAGGAAACTGTTCCAGAACGATGAGTAGATACACAAGGGAAGAGACAGGCAGACAGACAGACACACTCACGCGTACACAATCACGCATACATACGCATACACACACTCACACAAATATATGCACATATGCATACATGAATGTGTGTTCTCGGTGTTGTTGTAGTCTCTGAAGGGACGTAATGCGACTATATGTTCAAACCTTAAACTATTATGTCATCGTTGAAGTGTAATTGTAATTGTATTAATCTAAAGTACACAAAAACCGTTATATTCAGTTTTCGTTGATTTGTAGGGTCTGTAAAATGACGGTGATACTAGTGCAAGTTTATTAGCGACACAGTTCTACTGAAGCCCTTTGAAACATATTTACTCTTCGCTCTTATACAAGCCATTTTGTTTTCTTTCTAGAATATTTTAAAGGTCCGTGCGTTAGAGTGTATAGCTCTCGTTTAATGTCATTAAGGTCACTTTGAAGTTAAATAATTTTCATTTTACAACTTTCCATGATTTTATTTGCTGTGACGACATCTTACTTCATTTCTTTAACTACACATTTGGTTGTACACATTTTATGTTGGTTACGTTTGAATTTACGATCACTAGAATAAAAAAGAGACGGAACTGAGATATTTGAATAATCTGTTATGAACTGTCACAAAAATGGAAGCTAGAAACGTCTTAAAGGTCAAACACATCAAGAAGCCCTTATAGTCGTAATTTCATCACTGCAGAAAGGAGACGCTTGAGATATATAAAACATGACAGCAGCTAAGTCTCAAACATCTGCTGTGGAGCAGCGTCAGTGCCCAAATAACAGCGGTGCGGCGGAGGTTGTGAAACTTCAAGAAGTATAAAAAAAATTAGTATATAAATTTTGAAGGGCAATAAATAGCAAAAAAATAACTACCATGACGTGATAGTCATACAATCCATATTATACAACGAAGCATATTTTTAAGGAAAGAATACAACCTATAACACTGAATATATAAAATTCCATATATTTCTATGCCTCAAAATTTATGTTTATATCTCAAACCAATCTTTTGTTATCAAAAATGTTTATCTTTGCATCTCTATAGTAATTTGTACGGTTATAAGACCAAATCTTTTGACAAATCAATTTTTATAGTTATTTCATAATTGTTTTTCTTTTGGTTACAACATATAGCTGAGAAGCCTAGACTGACAAAAGCTGTCAATGAAAATTAAACTCCTGCCATGTAAAATTCACAACATGAATACATTTTTAATGTCTTTAAGGAATGGAAGAAATTTACAAGAGCTCCATCTCTCCAACTCGCTAAAAGACATGACATTTTAGATTTATAAGTCAAATATACACTAATATTTGAACGTGATTTACGTCATAAGACGTAAATTATATATATATATATTGGCATAGAATGTCTAGGAAATAGAATTATGTTCCAGTTGGAAAGGTTAACTTCCCTTAGGTGCGCATTGTAATTCTTGAAAGGATGAGCAATTATCAATTTACCCTTCTCAAAAGTGTCTCGGTTTCCTCTCTAGACAAAACGCAAAAATCTATCTTAAAGCTTATCCCCAAAGTATATTGGAAGTTTGAATATTCAATCTCGTTAAAGAAAACAAAATTATAGAAGCAAAACAGTTGTAAATGTTGTGAAAAGTGATAATTTTGCCTTTGATCAAATATAGTTTATAGGTGCATAGCATCTCGGTGAAGAATGTAAAACTTAGGTGAGAAAATTGAGAAATTGCTGCTCACCGATATGAACACTGCGTATTATGTGTTCAGACTTAGTTTCCATATGCACACCATTATCAGTTTCGCCGCTGTAAATTCAGAAAGTAAATCATTGTTTCGTTCCGTGTAAGTCCGTGTGTAATAACGGTATTATTCAGATTTTCGATACGGTATAGAGAAATATATGAATATATTAATATATCATGATCAAATATGACAATAATGAAATGTTAGCTATGCTGAACGTCTTAAATTATTTCAATATGAATTGTAACTGTTGCTTTTAGTAATATACCACGAATATTTCACTTTTTTATTGGTCACCCCCATTTTATTCAGACAAATATATTAGGGATGTCAAATGCACTAATATATTTCAAAGAATATCTATTTAGGAGGTTGAATTATATATTTCTTTACACAAAAAATAAGGTTATACATAGTTTCATGCGTGGTTGTACAGTAAGAAGTTTGTCTCCCAACCACATAGTTCTGGGTTAAGCCCCTCTGTATGGCACCTTGAGCAAGAGTCTTCCATTATAGCTTCGGGTCAACCAAAGCCTGTGAGTGAAATAAGTAAAAGTTAAAAGGTAAAAGAATAGAAAACCGCCGTTTCTCATAAAGAGAAATATTTATCCCTCAGACTTTCCCCTATAACCTTGAAATGTAATGATGGTATAATTGCATGAAATAAGAAATTTAATCATCATTAATCAACTTGGGTTAAACTAATACATGCTAAACGAATTCCGTGTGGGGGAAAAAATGCTGGACTTCACTTGTGTGCCTTGAGTAAGATTATGACTTGGATTTCAGCAGGGATTTATTTATACAGAATCAAAAAAAAAAAGCAAATAATCCACATAGAGTTCCTTATACCGCTCTAGTAAATAGCGCAGACCAAATGAAATATATTTTATTCTGTTTTTGTGCGTGTCTTTTATGTCAGATTTGTTCTTGCTTTTGTGTTAGCATAGCAAATCCTTCGCTTTTCACTATCGTTAATTTGATTTTATATTGTTAGTATGTTTGTATCAATAGTGCGTAATAGTGTTACTCATAGTTAATTATCTAACTTCTTTTCCTTCTGTAAACACTGTGGACGTTCCAAACAGCTTGAGAAAACTATGCTACAATGATAAAAGAAAAAGGACTCCGAATCACCCATTACAAGCAAGCAAAAGTTAAATTTTCCCATATGCATGTAAATTAATTTTGGGAAATTCGTTCTTAATTTCTTAAAATTACTCCCTCGCCTCTACCTCAGTGTCATTAGCAATTACTGCTAAATGTGTGCTTCGTTCTTTCAACAATTCAATTACGTGAGCATTGTTTTGCATCACTATTCAGTAAATCACAACTTACCATTTTTATCGAAAATTTTGCTACTTGAGTTATTTCCCTTAACCATTTATATTTTTTAAAATTAAATTAAAGAAGATTCATTCCGAATTATGTATTTTCAATCAATATTATACACCCGATTAAGGCGGCGAATGGGCAGAATCGTTAGCGCGCTGGGCAAAATATTTAGCCGCATTTAGTCCGTCTTCACGTTCTGAGTTCAAATGCTGCCGGTTCGACTTTGCATTCCATCCCTACGGAGTCGATAAAATAAGTAGCAGTTGAACACTGGGTGGGGGTAGGATGATGTAATCGATTTAACCTCTCGCCGATATTATACACCCATTTAAGACGACGAGTTTGCAGAATCGTTATCACGCCGGGGAAAATGCATAATGACGTTTCGTCCGATTTTATATTCTGCGTTCAAATTCCGTCAAAGTCGATTTTGCATTTCATCCTTTCGGTGTCGATAAAGTAAATACCAGTTTATCACTGGGGTCAATTATGATCTGTTACACCTAGCTCGAAATTGCTCGTCTTGTGCGGAAATGTGAAGCCACTATTATAAATATGATAGTTTTCCATTTCCAGACAACCATCGCCAGGAAGATATGACAAAAAATTTTCTATCCCAATCGCGAATTAAAAATTTAGTTTTCAATTGCAATGTTCTCTTTAATGACTAATGATTTGAAGTTAATTCAGTGAAAAAATATAAAATATTTCAGCATTGAATATTTTTCGTGTATTGAAAACCATCTAACAATTATTTCGATTAATTTCGTGGATTGTTTTTTCTAGAATCAGCCTTGTGTATTTTATACTTCCTTCCTCTCTGCTATACGGTTTTGAATACTTTCTGGAGATATATTTATTAATATAATTACTGGAAATAAGTAGCAGTATACAACTGGGGACCATATAATCGATTTACTCCCATCCTCCAAAATTGCTGGCCTTGAGCGGAAACTTGAAACGAATATCAAAGGTTAAAATCGTAAATATCCTTATAGCAAGAATTTTCTGGATATTACCAATCGATGCTGGATTACATAATAAGAATTGAGAAGTAGAAAAAAAAAGATATTTTATATAATTCAAAAAGAAAGGTAATTTAGCCTATCAGTAAAAGACTATTTTATTGTTGGAAAGGAACAATTATATGCCAATACAGTGCTTTACATTAGAGACGTCATCAATTAATCTAACATTTGAATAGAGAAGAATTATTGTCAAAGGATGTCTTGTGGAAGTCCAATAATCCATTTATTGCATCAAAGTTCATCTGCAGCATTTAGACATTTTAATTATTTATTTATTCAGATAATATCGTCTTCATTGACTTTATGACAATAGGAGATAATAATAAGAATATTAATATAATCTTATTTTTACGCACACACATACATACATTCATCTTATGAATTTATATATATATATAT
>NC_068992.1:18773720-18774924 GCF_001194135.2 Octopus bimaculoides
ATATATATAATCAAAACAAGCAACAAGGATATCCAAAGTTAATGCAGTGCGATCGTTTCATGCGACTCCATTTATTTAAGCAATGTGAACATTGCATCAAATGTAAAATGGAGAGCAATCCTTAGCTGCACAAAGCTATAGCCTGTTAGGTTTGACTAAGTCAAACTAGTTTTTTGTATTCTTCCTTTCTACTTGAAGAGTTTAAATGTCGTTATAAAAATATGTCCTGTTGAAATGTTTTTTCAGTACATTTCTATAACTTTGTGCAGCTGAGGACTGCTCTGCATTTTACATTTGATGTAATGTTCACATTGCTTACATAAATGGATTCGCATGGAACGATCGTACTGCATCACCTTTGGATATCCTTGTTGCTTATTTTGAATTTAATCACCTTATTTTGAAATTGTATGGATAAAACCATACTTAATTCTTGTGCCTAAAATTAAGTACCATATTCACGTTGAATATATATATATATATATATGTGTGTGTGTGTGTGTGTGTGTGTGTGTGTGTATGCATATATATATATATATCTATACACGTATATGAATAATATATAGAGACCCAAACATATATGTATATATGTACGTATCTCTGTCTTTCTTTCTCTCTCTCTCTCTATACCTCTCTCTATATATGTGTGTGTGTGTGAATAGATAGATAGATAGATAGATAGAGAGAGAGAGAGATGGATAGAGAGTTAGACAAACAGACAGACAGACACACACACACACACACACACGTGTATGTATTCTTTTATTCTTTTATGCGTTTCAGTCACTTGACTGTGGCCATACTGGAGCACCACCTTTAATCGAGAAAATCGACTCCAGGTCTTATTCTTTGTAAGCCTAGTAGTTATTCTATCGGTCACTTTTACGGGGACTTAAACACACCACCATCGGTTGTCAAGCGATGTTAGAGAGAGACAAACAGAGACACATAAACACACACACACACACACACACACACACATATATATATATATATATATATATATGATACAGAAATAAATTTATTTCTCAAACGCGTGATAATGGTATAAATAGCGTGATCAGGATAAATCATCCATTTATTGCAGAAAAATACGTTACTGGCCAGCCATGAGACTCGAACTCACATCTCTGTGATTACGCGTCAAGTGTTTTACCATTACACTAAACTGCCAAGCAACGAATTCTTCTGCAATTTTAGAACT
>NC_068992.1:18776195-18778823 GCF_001194135.2 Octopus bimaculoides
TATACATATACATACATACATACATACATACATACATACATACATACATACATATATATATAATAACATTATACTCAAGAAAAATGTTTATCTCCAACACAAACCAAATTTTGTCGGTTTGGACTGCTGCGCTCATGACAAATTTGAAGAAATATATTATTAACAACCCTCTCGTAATTAAGAATTGGATTACTTTGGCAGTCAACACTCTTTCAAACCGTTACAAAGAAAGTATGAATGAGTCATTAGATTCATTACATGTGGGTAGGATGGGTGTTAGTGTGGTATGCATTTTGCAATTAAATCGCACATGCATGTCTGACATCGTGTGAAATGTTACAGGTTTTCTATGAAGTTGAAAATGTAAAATTCACTAATGCACCATGGATAAGAAATTAAAATCATTAAAATTAATTATAAAGAATATTAATTTCTAGCAGTGTATAATTACAATGTTTGGTTATACTTTATCTGCATTTTTATTGCAATTCAAATATTTTAAAGTTATAACAAATTGCATGGTAAAGTTATATAAAGCAGGAATGATCGAATATATAAACCCTGCGTCAACTTTCCCAAAATATTCCATTTTAAATTTATCATTTGAGAGATGTTAGCATAAATATGTTTTTTCATTGGTGAAATAAAATGTCTTTGAAATAATGTTAATATGGGATAAATTCCATATTATTCGAGAAAGTATATGCTTTCATGAGCCCGACTAATATTATGTCTTCATCGGTAATTAGCACGTAGTTTGAAAAGTAAACAAGAAATTTTTAAAAATTATCTCGCTAGGACTTTTTTAGGAGTGCATATGTTAATAGTATACCGGATATTTGCACTGCGCGAGATTCACCTCGACATATGTCGAAAGTTAATGACACCGATTTTGATACTTTCCAAAAGTACCATGTCCATCTGTGATGTCCTGTATTATTGACTCAAATAAACGAGGGAATTGTTAAGTTCTTTTGAACTCATGCTGTAGCACACTTTTCTGCCCGCCGTCCATGCAACCTCCATCACACCTAGGACCGTGTGTAATCACTCTACTGATGATGCAATTATCTCGTTTTACTTCACGTTCAGCATTTGTACTGGGTTTCTCAGGCTTAGATTTCAACACTTATGTGTCTGCAACACCCATGGAGAATTATTTACTTCTTCCGTCTGTCTTACTTGTATTAGGTTCATTCCATAAGTTTTCAGAGTGTTTAGGCTCGCTATTTATTAATATAAAAGAAATACAAACTTTAATTTCTTTCAAAGAAATCTCTTTGACTTCAACGCACCTGATGTAGCGCTTCAGCCACGTCCTGAAGGTGCGATGGAAGTTTTCCAAAGTGAATGTATTCAGAACTCCTGTGAAGCAATCTTCAACTTCAAAATTAATGCCTCTGAGGTTCTCTTTCCGCTGGGAAAACAACCAAACGTTATAGGAAGAGAGTTTTGAACAGTAAGGGAGGATGAGGAACAGTTTTGATACTCACCTCTGCCGGGTAGAGTGTTACTAGAGATGCTCGTCACCGAAAACTCTGGGAACAAACTTGACACAAATATTGTGCATATTCAAATATTCATGAACAATTGTTCATGAAGCTCAGTTGAAACAATAATTCCAAACCATATGTCTTTATAGATACATAAATATCTTTATCCTGAAAATTGCTAATTTTCTCAACAAGCTATAATAATCTGAGGTGTTTCTCCATCCTACACCTCTCATTGCGTCTCACCTCTACTCTGCCCTTCTTAGACTTCATGCGCCAACGAGAATTTAATACATAATCAATCAGTAGTATTTCATAAGATTCTGGAGCGTTTTTGTCCTGTTCAATACAAGACTTTGTTGGATAACAATCTTCCAAATGTCCGACAGAATTCTGCAAACAAGGCAGCTGTGACAAACCGTGTTCGGTAGGATGTGTTCAAAGTGATGTTACAGCCGTCTCCTTTAATCTGGAATTACAAAAGTTGGCAGGTCAATGTATGATAACAATATACTAAAATTACAATTTACTTCCTTATCTATATTCATTACGTCATATATCATGATATTGAACAATATATGACAGACGGTAGTCACTTAAAAATATAACAGTACATCGACTACAAGTATTATACCTAGTTTCCGAATAATGCCCATTAGTAAACATTATCGATATATATCAAGTAAATAACTTACCGGAAGACTAATATTTTCCCCATTGAATCAGTGTGCTGATACACTTTAAATACGGCTGAAAAATGAGTTTCAATACACATCTTGATAGATTATGGTATCTTGATAAGACAGCGACAGTCAATGAGAAAATATAAAGGATTAAATAATTTGAGTGCATTTTTATTTTTATTTTTACCTAGCGGGCAGATAGAAGCGAGATAAATAAACGAAGACAACGTGTCTAAACACGGAATCAAGATAATACATTCGCCGGCAGCATTTGTATGGTGGTTAGGTGCTATTTAATTTGTAATTCATCACATTGCTTTTCTTCGGGCAATGCGTGTGTATGGCTATCTATGAATATTATATGTGTGTATATATACACATATATACATCTATACATCTATACATATATACATATATATATACATATATATATATATATATATATATATATA
>NC_068992.1:18779343-18781540 GCF_001194135.2 Octopus bimaculoides
ATATATATATATATATACACTGTTGGCCCAAAGTCACCTGGCAAGTAAATCAAAATCCATTTAATTCCAAGATTAAAGCAACAAATTATTTTATATGAGATTTCACTAAGAAATAGACAAACGTTGAAAAAAAAAGACCCCAACAAAAAACAAACCAGAAAAAGTAATTTTAACTCACAGCATTCAATTATTAAACATGGATAATTGGAATGGATAAATAAAATGACATTAAGCACTTATGGAATTTTGATTTACTGTCGGTTGACTTTTGGCCAATCCTGTATATACGTAAAATTTACGTTAGTCCAAATATGTCTGTGACGTACTCTATATTTTAAAGGTAATTTCACAACAGTTTGGCGTTTTTTCGGTTAGGGTGGTAAGTGTAAAAATAACTTAACTTCTCAGTGTTGCCCTCTATTGAACTAATAGCCGTGTGTCTGGTTCCTTGTCCATCCCCAGTTGGAGATACCCAAGTGAGATATCCTTGGATAGATTAGAAAGCCGTGGCTTTATAATAGAACTGTCAACGGGTATAAAGGAGACAAACTAGGCGAATCGTTAGCTTGCCGGGCGAAATGCTTAGCGGTATTTCGTCTGCCGCTACGTTCTCAGTTCAAATTCCGCCAAGGTCAGCTTTGCCTTTCATCCTTCGGGGTCGATAAATTAAGTGCCCATGAAACACTGCGGACGATGTTATCGACTTACCCCATCCCGCAAAATGTCTGCCCTTGTGACAAAATTTGAAATAATAATAATAATAAATGGCTTTAAATTTTTGCCACAAGAGCAGCATCTCATTCAAACAGTGGCCTTAGCTTGTAGTGCACTGAGGCAGATATTTTCACAAACATATAGAAGGCTTCAGGATTCATATTGATATTTTCCATCACCTTGGGTTGTTTGTCTACTCTTACCTTTCCGTGGACGAGTCTCAGTTTATTTGCATTCTCTAAGAGTACCTCTTAGAGGAGGGGTTTCTCGCTGTCATTATGTTGTTCATTTAAGGGACCTGAAATCTTTATTCTCGTTCTCATAAAGACTCTCCTGTCTCGGAGAATGATGTTTTTGCATGTAATGGCTCTCTACTTTGGGAAAAATCCGATGCATATGGTTCGCATTATTGTCCTTAATTCTTTAAGTTTCACATGTCTAGCATATGGAGATTTTGAAGCCATTTTCGCCGGAGTATCTATTTTTCAATTAAATTCGAGTCAGCTTTGTTGAAGTTCAGACTTGATAGGTTTTGGGTGTCAACTTTGTGGAATACGTCTTTAATAAGATTGGATCATATATCGTCAGTTCAATTATGTTGCGTTTTGAGAAGATTGTCGGTGTAATCCTAACATGGTTGGTAAGATCCACATTTTCTCGAAGCAGAGGACTAAGTTGTTGTTGTATCCGGTTTGAAACAGTATGGTTTGCTTCATAATACAACATTATGAGGTATTCCAGCCGTCTGATGTTCGAGATGTTGAAGTCACTCATCAGAATTACAATAATTGATTGATCTACTTTTGTTAGTACTTTATTTATCATTGTAAGGCGATACTAAAATGTGCCGTCGTTATTTGAGGCATCGGGTGAACGATATAAATTACACGTTGCCACATCAAATTCCTTTAAATGTACAATGAGCGTGTCAGAGACCGAGTACTGAATGTGGCAACAGGCCTAAGGGTGTAATATTGTTTATATACAACGCAACTCTACTGTCAGTTCTTCCCATATGTCTCTCCGGAATATCGCATATATTGGTATGTTTATCCCTGCATCATATATATCTGCAGAGACATATGTGTCTCTCGTAAGTGCAATGCATATTGCTTGATTGGATGAAGAAAAATCCTTAAGGTGTTCAATATTGCGCTTACTGCAAACATTTCTAAGACCAGTCATGTGACTATCCTCTACCAATCAAATCCTATTCAAATCATATATTAATTTGAACCAGGAACTCCCTATAAAAATAAGGCAAGCTCCATATAAAAACAGGGCAAACTTCAAACACTACTAAGCTACGAGACACCTGTAACATAAGCTACGTCATTCTATTTCAAATTTTTTAAAATCAGTGTAATCTCTAATACCGGTTAAATCTTGAAATATAATAATAAAAAATATTCTCAGTGCATTTTCAACTTCTATTTTTCTTGTATATATATATATATATATATATATATATATATATATATAT
>NC_068992.1:18781550-18783902 GCF_001194135.2 Octopus bimaculoides
ATATATATATATGTATATGTATATATGTACGACAGGATTCTTTAAGTTTCAGTCTACAATATCCACTCACAAGTTTCTGGTCAACCCGGGCCCATAGTAGAAGACACTTGCCCAACGTACCACGCAGAAGGACTAAACCTGGAATCATGTGCTTGGGAAGCAATATTCATTTACATCTTACAGATGTGAAGTCTAGCTCAGGGCTTAAATTGAAGATAGGGTTAATGAACTATGTTAAATCAGTTATTATTTTCTTAAAGTCTGATATTAAGGTTTCGGGCTTTTTACTATGTTAAGCATGATAAATATAGTAATGGTTGTAATGGTGCTTAATTTGATGAATAAAATTTCCCATTTGTTGAAAGATATTGTGATGAATTTCATGTCTCAAAACGTTACTTAGTTTTTACCCAGCCTGATATATACCAACAGTATGAAGCATATACATCACAACAGGAATGTTCTATGTTGTTTTTGTTCTGGTAAACCTTAACTTTCTCGAAACAAGAGACAACTAAATCAACTTAAAATAATCTGTTTTCCTTCAGAATCGGGGTACATTTTCAGTGAGTACATATATACTCATACACACGCATACACAGCCGAATAATCTCGAGACATACAACTCGTTTTTCATTTTAATATATACACTATGTAATTTTCATATGACGTATTTCATATTTTATAAACAACCTCATCTCTGCGGAATTGTTGCCGACAGCTGTTTCCGTAGACGACAAGTTTTCACAGCGTAAGAACAGAGCTGGATTATTTCATTAGACACCATATATGAAGAGGAACTTTTAACTATGCAGTTACAACGGAAAAGTGGAAAAGAGTGGAAGATTGTGAAATCAGTGAAAGAATAAACTTGATGACATTACCGTCAGGATTTACAAAAAATTAATATTCGAAGTTGTTTGTAAAAAGAATGGTTTCTCTTGTCCATGAACACCATTGCCTATAGACAGCACATAAAGGTAGAATTGTATTTTAGCAGACATTGCTAATTGCAAAGATAATATTCTATGTCTAGATTGATTATTTCCCAATATGACAATTCTATGTACTGTATTAACTCCTGAGAGACATAAATTGAAGTGTATTTTCGATCACTAAGGGGATCTTTACATAACCAAGCAACATTCTATGAAAGGTGTTTTATCTTCCGCAAACTATACTCTATTTGCAAAAGATACAGCTTTAAATCGTAATAAAAATGGAGGCGTTTCTAATTCAAAGGCCTTTGATCTTCTGCCTGCTTGAGTAGTGTTGGCCCCGGAATATATAATAGCGGCAACATTTTATGCACACCAATAAAAAGAAAGCTCTTCAGAGCGGTCGCTCAACTTCTAAAATTCGCAGCTAATTCTCTACTAAAATAAATGTTTCAGACAATGTATCGAAAAATGATGTAATATGTAAATTTATCATTCGCTACAATGAAGGAAACTGAGTGGGACTGCATTGTAGTCCTTAATCAACAAATTTATAGTTATACAATTTTGAATGAAATTAAATTATCTCAGAAAAATTAGAAAGATTGATATGAAAAGAAATTCCTATATATCCTCTGATAAAACCATGAGATAATCATATGAATAACACATTCGATTCATTTTATATAGAAATATATCATCAATATGTATATTTAAAAAAAAAACGAAATTATTGTGTATATCAGATATTATTAAAGATATAGATATCAATAATAATCTGTGTAACGTATTTGTAACGTAATGAACGAAATAATTACCCATTTCATATGATGATGCATTACATTAAGAGCAATAATACAATCGAAATATTCCATGTGATATATAATGCATGTAGACTGGTAAAAATATAATGTTAATCAGAATTTCGCACAGAATATGAAATAAAGTTTTCACAAAATGAAAAAATCGAGAATCTAACAAAAAATTACCCATAAAAGTATTTAAGAAAGATACAATGATTTTCTTTTTAATTATATAGAATGAATTAAGTTGCAAATCACAAGAAACTAATAAATACTTATGTGCAGATATAACGTATACAACGACAAGTAGAGGATTTGAGAGACAAAGATATGAAATTGTCTTCAATAATTTGATTTGCTATAAATCGCAACCAAATCTCTCGCACCGAGACTGTAAATCGTAACAATTCATAGATATACGTAGGCGCAGGTACACCTGTGTGAAGAGGATACTCGCTTTGTAACAACTACCTCTTAGGTAAATGACTTCTATTATAGCTTCAGGTCGATCAATAAACATTGAGTGAAATTGTGGACGGAAATAGAGTGGAATACCGTTGTGTACACACACACACACACACACACACACACCACACACGAACACACACACA
>NC_068992.1:18784391-18785849 GCF_001194135.2 Octopus bimaculoides
ATACATACATACATACATACATAAATACACACACGCACATATGAACACATACACATTCACACACATATAAACAATTATTTGGGGAAGGCTTTGTGTCTCTTTTGTTTGTGTTTGTCCTTCCGGCATCGGATGACGCAATTCAGCCACTGTCACTAGATAGCAATAACAGCGTTTATCCTTTGGTTTCAAAGTTACAGCTTATCAGTGCATACTTCCACATTTCTCTTCTGCGAAACAAATGTTAACTGCTGAGATAACCGCATTGCATGTAATTTCCGATGCAAAAAGTCATCCATCGCCTTGAGCAATACATTGTAACAACAGTTCAGTTCTAGAGCAAGCTACGGATTGTTACCCAGCAGTCCACACGAATTAGTTTGTTCAAGAAGTGACGATTCATATTATTTACTGCAGTTGATTGTCTCCCACTGCAATGCTTCTCGTCCTTACTACTTTGCCTTATTCAAACACCTTTATTAATCTGAACAAACTGTACTATTCTATCGATGTCAAACAACCTAAACAGCTCCTTCGTTAAGATCTCAATGACAACAGGTTGTTTCTGCTTGGAACCTGTTCTTCTGCAATGAGGAAGAACAGAACATTTTGCACATATGTTAATCGTACAACAAATATTTACTGTTGCTTTATTTTCCGTATAGCCTTGTTATATACACACTCATATTGCTAGACATGTGATGTGTGTGGATATGTGAATGTTATTATATTAGTGTGCATCTGTGCTTTTATGTAGAGGGATATTCTTCACTTATGAGTGTAAGGTACCACCTGCTCTATGTAGCGAGATTTATTTCTTTAGCTTTGCGTACGACTTTTAAATCTACATATCATGCCTGAGTCAATATGTGTTTCAAAAGTATTCGTTGCGTCTAGATAGTAAGGACAATTCTTATCACAAATAGGAAATGATTTACAGCCAGCAGTTCAATATTAATGAGGATGACATTAATTTCAAACATGTTCACTTAAAATCAACAATGTCCAGAGTTTGTTAATAACATTTCATATAAGCAACCGAGAGGCTCAGTAAGACTGATAGATGAACAAGATAAATAACGACCAAAATTATTTCGTCTCCATTTTTTTTTTATTACGAACAACGAATAAAGTGGGCAATTAAATTTTATTTCCATATAAATTTATTATTTTTGTAATAAAATTCATTTGGCAACGAATAATTTTAATTAAAAAAAAAACTGTTTTACAAATCGTATAGAAATATATCACAACTTAAATTGCATATATTGGCATGTTTTATTATTTCAAAAACCATAAAAATCAGCGGTGAGTGCGCTATCACTGGATAAGACTGTGTATATATGTATGTGTGTGTGTATGTATGTATACATATATATACACACATAGATATAAAGTATAGATCTATCTATCTATATATGCATATATATATATATATATATATATATATATATATATATA
>NC_068992.1:18786192-18790702 GCF_001194135.2 Octopus bimaculoides
TATATATATATATATATATATAGTACCTACCACGAATGTGAGACACATTTCTCTTAATTATCAGAACCAAGAAAACATTACCACTGAAATTTTTTCAGATGTCTTGTAATAAAGAAACTACTAGTTACACAAAGACTGATATGTACATACATACGTATGTATGTATACGTATATACGCTTATATGTATATACATATATGTGTAGATATATGTATATACGTATGCGTGCATGAGCGCGCCTGAACAAATATGTCTCCATGTCACTCTTTCAGTATGAAATTATGAATACCGTTTTGAGTTATCCGTTTATACAGACATACGTACATGCGTACATATATACATGCTCACACGCCCTTATACATACACACACGTACATACGCATACGCTCACACAAGCACACAGACACGGACGCACTCACACACACACATATGCATGTATGTATGTATGCATCTACCTATCTGCCTCTGTATCTATCTATTTATCTATCACACACAAACACACACACACACACGCACACACACGCACACACATAGGTATATATGTGAGTTGAAGAGCACAAGGCCGAAACTTTAAACTCACTGTCACTAGATATGTAAAATAAAGATGACGAGCACTAAGCAGTGATATTAGTCTGCATATATTGGCACGAATAATTTACGTTTTCACTACTATAGCTTCACGCTAGGCGAGTAAAATGGTATCCTAGACTGTGCAGGAGAATCCTAAAATAGAGTTGTGGCAAACAATTTGCAAAATGTCTCAGACATTTCCAAGATTCTGCGGATTCTGTTTCTTTTTCTAACGCACGAACATGAACTTATCAAACAGCTGCAATTTCTACAGTGAGCAATTATTTATTATTTTCAATGTTTAACAGATATTCTTAGATAATTTTACCCCCACCCTACCCCCAGGTTCAGTTGTATTGGCCATTGATTCCTGGTCTGTACATTTAATTTAAGTCTGTGCTAGAAACACGATTATTAAACGCTGAATACTTTTTCCAGTCACAGTAATATTTCCAGGAGTTGGATTAATGAACTACTTAGAGAAAATTAATAAAACATGGCAAAGGGAAAAAAAAAAATTAGTTGTTGTTTAGGTTCGAGATCGGAATTAAAGCATCATCAATTAAAAGATGTCCGTACACATATTGGAATTTTTGCTTTCTTTTTGTTTCTGGTACAGTCGATGTATTCGTAGAATCGTGAATGCATCGGAAAAATTCTTTGCAGCATTTGTTTTGACGCTTTATATCTGCTTTTAATATCATTTAGAGTTTAATTTTGTGTTTCATCATATCAAGATCCATAAAAATTTAATAGTCAAGTACTGTTACCACTAAAATAGACTAAACCTTCACATGGAATTTCTATGTTAGAAAATATTAAATAACGGTAGTTTGAGAGAATCGTTCGTTAAACATTATCTCGTGTTATCTGTTCCGGTTCTTGATATAGTGATTTCAAATCCCGCCGGGGTCAACTTTGCCTTTAGTCCCTCATAGATGCAAAGTACCAATTGGAAGTACTATTTAATTACCGTGATCGATATAATCGATCCTAGCTACTCACCAAATTTGTAGCTTTCTGTCTGTTAGAAACAATTATTATCCCTGTTGTTATTATCCTGATCATCATCAACACCATCGCCATGTTTATTAATTTCAAAAGTATTGTGAATCTATTTAATTTGTTTTACTATAAAAGCATATCAGAAATTTTAATAATTCTCTTATCGATTTGACCGCGATGTCCTTTTATTCGTTTGGAGTTATAGTAAGTATGTTGCTTCCAAATCATAAACAGTGCTGCATAATTCTTTCGATTAGCCAGTTTAATCAATAAAATAACTCTGGATATTTTTCATTTACATAAGAGACATATTCTAAAAGATATCTTTTCGCATGAGAGCAATAAGATTTTAAAATGTTCTTCGTAATATGGCAGTTGTAGTGACAGCTATATTGCATGAAACTGAGAATAAAACTATAATTATCGCTTAGTACGCATAATTAATGATCCTGTTAGAGTCTGATTCGGTTTGATAGAACCAATTTTCTTTGAAGAGATGCGTGCGTCGATAGAATGTCTGGTTAATGAATAAAGATACGATAGTTTGCATTCGATATTTGTTGCTTTCTTCTTCCGCTGATAACAATGCGTTCATTCTCTTTTAATGCCCGAGTCATTTTGCTTTTTTTCTTATCGTCCAAGAAGAAAGAGGTCAGCATCCACAAGTCATTTTTTTTTCATGACAAATGAGACTGATAGAAGAAAGTAAGAGATTATGATCAAGCTGGAGACATGTGTTGAAAGTTTTCTATAGAAGGTGATTTCAAACCTTCAGCGAATTTACTTTCCGCTAAAATGAGCCAAGGATGAAGAAACGATTTAAAACTACCAGCAGCGTTTAGACAAGAACCCAAGAACTCAGAAAACAAATGAATTCGGCACCCATTTACTAACTCATCCTTTTCGACAAATTTTGACAAATTACCCGACCCACTAATTTGGTTTAATGGTGTATTTTATTGATCCAGTAAGGACAACATGGAAATTTTTCTGCGGCCAAATATGACTTCGAAGCGAAGAGATCTTGGAAGATATTGCAAGTATGTTCTCAATCCGATCTCATGATACCACCATTTTGTAAATGCATATCAAAGACAAAATGTGCTGCTTAAAAATATAAGGTGAGAAAACAAGTAGTAAAAAGAAAAAAAGATGGTGCTACATAGTCTAATAGGGGTTATTTATGATACATAATAACGACATCTTCAATAATTTCTAAGTTATATCGACTAATCACTTTTTTAAGTTCAAGTTTATAAAGTGTAGCTAAACTTCATGAGTGCAACCTTTCACTAGTCTTTTAAACCAAACTGTTTTGAAAGATTCTGCCAGTTTCATTCGACGAATGTTGTTGATGACTGCCTTTTGGTTGAGAATTTTAAAATGAATACTGTCACCATTTTCTTTCACACAGTCATTATATGTATGCTTTTTCAGTGTGTGTTTATTGTTTCTTAGTAGTTTTATATTTATGTTTAGTCTATTTTTCTCTTCGAAAACATATTGCTAATATTTTGTTAAAAATATTGCTAAGTTCGTTGCGTATTAGTATACGTTAGTCGTTGAATCCCTCTGGTAAATACTACTTCTACCATCGCAATAAAATAAACTTCTTGTAATATAGCTAATCTAAAAATATCAAAAAAAAAACAAATTTATGCTTTAAAAAATATCGCTTATATTTTCTTTACTCAAACAGGGCAAACCAGAAGTATTTTTTAAATTTCTTTTATTTTGTATTATATCTTTTACGCGATACATATCATCCAGCTGAGAGACAAATCAACAAAATCTAAAGAAAACCTGGAGAAGAGATAAAAAGAACGTTTTCAGTGTAAAGCAAACAGCAACAATAGGAGAAAGAGTAATAACCACCACAACAGCAACAACAATAACAAAAGTAACAACAACGACAACAACAGCAACAACATAATAATAATAATAATAATAATAATAATAATAATAATAATAATAATAATAATAATAATAATAATAATAATAATAATAATAATAATAATAATAATAATAATAATAGTCTTTTCTACTCTAGGCACAAGGCCCAAAGTTTGGGGGAAGGTGCCAGTCGATTAGACCGACTCCAGTATGGAACTGGTTCTCAGTTTATCGACACCGAAATGATGAAAGGTAGAATTTGAACTCAGAACGTAAAGACAGACGAAATACTGCTAAGCATTTCGCCCGGCGTGCTAACGTTACTGCCAGCTCGATGCCTTTTAATAATAATAATAATAATAATAATAATAATAATAATAATAATAATAATAATAATAATAATAATAATAATAATAATAATAATAATAATAATAAGAAGAAGAAGAAGAAGAAGAAGAAGAAGAAGAAGAAGAAGAAGAAGAAGAAGAAGACGAAGAAGAAGAAGAAGAATATTGTCTATGTAATCTCAAATTTTAAAACAAACTAATAGTTTTCTTATGTTTTCTTAAACATTCTCTAGAACAACACTATGTGCAAAACCAAATATATGACGCCCTAGGCATAATACCAGTATGAACTTCTAACTTGTTGTCTGCTGAGGTCTCTGGGTGAGACTTGGAGGGAACTCATACAAATACGAAACAAAAGTCTGACACATAATAATAATAATAATAATAATAATAATAATGATAATAATAATAATAATAATAATAATAATAATAATAATAAAATTCAAGAATTAGACGAACTAGAAACAAATTCAAGAATTAGACGAACTAGAAACACCTACAGAAAAAGCTAAGCGCTTGAAAACCCGTGCTAAAATTGCTGCCTTAGCTATTATGACTGAAAAATGGCATGGAAAACCTCTCAATGGCAAATACCCAAAGAGAGCGAATAATGCAGATATTGACAAAGCCCTTACCCACCAATGGTTAATGGCCTCTGGATTGAAATCAGAAACAGAGGGGTTTATCATAGCAG
>NC_068992.1:18791150-18804169 GCF_001194135.2 Octopus bimaculoides
ATCTGAAGACGAAAACAATACCTATTGTCATAGGTGCCCTGGGAATGACAGCGAAACGGGCTGATTACTACCTAGCTCAGATACCAGGAAACCCCAAAATGGCTGAAGTCCAAAAGATAGTGCTCATGGGAACTGCCCATATCCTACGTAAAATACTGTCTATGTGATCTCAAATTTTAAAGCAAACATAATTTTCTTATGGTTTCTTAAACATTCACTTGAACAAAACTGTACAAATCCAAATATATGGTACCCTAGGCATAACACCTACATGAACTTCTAACTTGTTGTCTCTTGAGGTCTCTGGGTGAGACTTGGATCCAACTTGTACAAATGCAAAACAAAAGTCAAACATAAAATAATAATAATAATAATAATAACAAAGACGATGACGATGTCGTGACGACGATGACGATGACGATGATGATGATGATGGTGATGATGACGATGATGATGACGACGATGATGATGATGATGATATTTTTCGTATGTACTAGAAACATTAGTTATGAGTAAAATAGATTCATTGCTGAAAGGATACACTAAACGTGTCAGAAGTAACTGGAAAATAATTTTCCTGATACGGGCTGGAGATGGAATAAAAGAATCTTACCATATCTCTAGCACAATATAATATTCTAAGCGAAATCCACATAATTCCTTTGGTGACTATACCATTAACTGATATACTAAACGGGACTAGGTGTGGATTAAAAAACTGCCATAGAAAGAACATCAATGTTTTGACTAAATACCACCTCAAGTAGATCACAGCAAACCATAAACAACCGGAAATATTCGCGAAAATATTACATGAATATACTGGAGAAACAGATAGGTACGAGATATTAGACAACTGCATCAAGGAACAGCTTTGTATGGAAAAATAATTAAGACTATATACTGAAGATACCACGTTAAGACGAAAAACAAAATGGAACTAGAAATACCTAGAAATCAAGTAACTGTTGAATGTGTATCATACTAAGATAAATAAAAATGACTATTAAGCTGTAGGAAAGACTTATATTAAATACACACAAAATATAATCGACATCTATGCCTTAACAGTCCAGTCAATAAATTATGTTATTGTTAGTTGAGTGCTTTGCTAACATAACATCTCAGACTAGAGAGAATAACAAAAAGACAAATAATTATAATAACATCATCGTCCAAACTCCGGCACAGAAAGCTTATATTCACTATGTATACAGGAAAAAAAACAGACTTTATGTAATTCGAAACCTTTTCTACAAAGCAAATATAGGACTACAAAAATATCTAGAAAAGAATGAATGGAAAATTATAAATATCTATACAAGACATAAGAAAAAGGGAAAACTGTTTTGTCTTTTACAAAATCAACGAACGCAGAAGTTGATATGGCAGATATTTATGAAGGAATCTAGGGACAGCAGCAGCAGAAACTCTGAAAAGGGATAAAATCTAAGCTATAATTCGGGCTACAGATGAAATAAAAGCCTGTATTCAATATATATCTGAATACAAAGAGACTAAACAAAGTGAAATACACAAAACCTAAAAAAACAAGAAGCTCTACATTGTCAAATAAGAGGCCGAAACATTCTTCATTGCAAGCACTGGATTAAAGACTTCATATGAGGAATCGCCAACAGTGTGCAAAGAAACTCGATACAGTATCTATGCGCTGAATCTGTAGTGATTGGCACTAAACAGTAAACGACACTCTTTTCAGACGTAAAGTTTAGTCAATAAAAAAGAGATTAATCAATCAAATAGAAAATAATAGCAGAATAGGGACTTGAATTCACCTGGAATTATGCCAGCATTATAAAACTCTGTCAGATAAAAAAAAGTGGTATAAGCAAACACGACCAAAGTTCTCCAGTGTTTGACTAGCAACTCTATTTTGGTAAGTGTCAATAAATACAGACAGAAGCTTCAAGATTTATTGACCTGATTTGCATTACCGAAGGACGACTAGGTAAAAATATTACCTTTTAAGTGAAATGTCCGTCCCAACTGATGATAATTTATCTCTTCAAAGAAATTGTTAAATTCTTCAGCAGCGAGATTTTGTTATAGAGATAGTTCAACAGTGGACTCAGAAGAAACAAAAGCAATCACCATTATACTGGATTCTTTAGAAATGATTTTAAACAATCAATCTTGGACTTATATGTACATACATATATGGACTTACACACACACACACATGCACACACACACACACACACATCCACACACACACACACACAAACACACACACACACGCATGCACACACTTGAGTCCTGTTTTACTTGAAAGAATCTTTGACAGTTTTGTGTAAGAAGCCATAATAGAACATTGTCATACTACATGACGTATATCTGTAGATCCTCTTTGTGTAAATGTGTTTGTATTGTTGGAAGCCACATTAGAATGATATCATACCGCATGACGTATGTCTGTAGATGCTTCACTGTAAGGAGCATAATTAGAGGACACTCAGTAGATTACCACCAGTAGATATTACATTATTATATAAAGTGTGGCTGTTGCTATTGATTCCATATCTATCTGGTAAGCATCGTTACTTTGATAAAAAAATGTACTCCAGTTAAATCTTTTGCATCATACAACTGTTGCATTAAACATTTTAAAGCTATGAAGGTTTCAAAAATGAGTACAATGAAACATAGAACACAATGCATGTTAACATCAATACTAACAGCAAGTACAGCTTGAATCGATATATAATAATGTGAATAACATATCAATACATTCTAACGGTATCAGATTTAGAGTTTATATTGTTATGTCAAATCTAATGTTTTCATAAGATGGATAATACTCTTCCTCAACTGATCTTGCGCTGGTACTTAAAGCTAGAGCATCGTCCCTATAAATAGCAAAATATACACAATGAAAAGCTTTTTCTAACGTGTCAAGCAGGAAAAGCCCAATGAGATCGCATACGCCAACTCCATCATATCACCTCATGCTCATATCGAAAGAACCCTCTGTGTCTGCTGTCTTGACCCACTCTGTGTTTTCGCTCAAGAGTAAGGTCTTTCTAGCATGGAGGATTATATCCATATCTTGTTCACTGATCTCTGTAAAATCGCTTGCGAAATTGAGGGCTTTATCTAGCAGTTTTCTAGATGTAGATACATAGAAATCAACAATATCAAATTGTGTAAATCTTGATTTATTCGTATTTCTAATTGCTTTAGACCAGTTAAAAACTTCTATGCTTTTGGACTATTGTACTAAATTAGTTGCCCCTCTAACTTTAGTATTCATTTCCTTACTAATACCTATTTCTAATTTTAGAGGGTTGATTAGTCTGCATTTAGGATTAGATAGGAAGCTCTTTTCATGGTCCTTAATAGTTATAAAGGCATCCTTTTTTGGAGGGATCTGTATTTTGTAATCTAATTTAAACCTAGCGGTGATGACACTAGCTTTGTTTTTAAGGTCTCATTCTTTTGTTGTTACTTATTATTATTATTATTATTATTATTATTATTAGTATTATTATTATTATTATTATTATCATTATTAATATATATACACACATATATACATACATACATATATATATATATACATATACATACATATATACATTCATACATGCATGTATGTGTGTGTGTGTGTGTGTTTCAACTATTTGCTTTCAAATGATTTTGTATCTGATTTAAATATTCCGAACTTGTATATTTATATACGATTTCTTTAAAAGAAATACTTGAAATAATTAATAAAAAAAAATTCTATATAGAGTTAATTATGAATTTGATAGATATACTTGCAACTAAGTATATAGAAAAGGAAAGAAAATACACAATACAAGACATCTGAGGAAATACTAATTAACTTTTATTACTGTCAAATATTTTTCATTTAGATTTTTAGATTATTTTTGGTACTTATTAGTTTAAACGTTAATCAGTTCAAACTTCATACCTAAATGTTTTCCTATTAGTGATATTATTGATGAAATATTTAATTACATTAGAAGATAACTTCACTTAATATAGATATATTTGGTTAGGTTTCTAGAAAATACATTTCGGTTCAATAAATACGAAGATTTGTTTGTAACATGTAATGCAAAGCGAGAGAATTCACAATTCAATGATTTTTGGGAATATTTCTCAGTTGTTGAGATTAAATGAGGATAGGATTGAATAAACTTGTATCACACCCGACGTAAATATCATGCTTAATGTCCAACGGGCATAATTCTTAGAAGGAAAATCTGTTATATGTGTGGGTGATTGATACGTTCGCAATCAAATTGTTTCGGGTTCGATCCACTGATATTGCAGTTTCTGGTCACACCGGACAACAACCCGGTGCCTAATCTGTAGATAAATGAAAAATAACTGGCAACATGAAAATCAAAATGCAAGCGGTTTCCACTTAACATGTTATGTATTTCATCTACACTGTGTTGAACAAAATAACATGTCACTATCATTTATGGAAATGACTGTTCTGTGTGAAACCAAATGAAATATTGTGAACAATGATGTCATTATTCACCGTCTACCATATAGATTAAAATAAGATAAAAAAGAAATTGAATAACCAATAGTCTTAAGGTATAGTACTGGAACATAACTAATTTTGGGTCCATTCGTTGAAAACAATTTCAAGATTATTATTGTATTACTAGGTACTGATGTAAACTAATCAAAACTTTTGCGATTTAAGTAAAATAACCTAAGGAAGTTGAAGTAAAAGGTGCAATGTATTACGGTTAAGTGCGTTGTGATTCTACCAATGATCACTCTTACTATATTCCCTTAAAGCCACAAGGCGGTGAGCTGGCAGAAACGTTAGCACGCCAGGTGAAATGCTTAGCGTTATTTCGTCTGCCGCTAAGTTCTGAGTCCATCCAAATTCCGCCGAGGTCCACTTTGCATTTCATCCTCTCGGGGTCGATTAAATAAGTACCAATTACGCACTGGGGTCGATATATTCGACTTAATCCTTTTGTCTGTCCTTGTTTGTCTCCTCTGTGTGTAGCCCCTTGTGGGCAGTAAAGAAATAAGATACGTTTGCACCACGGGCTAAATGCTTAGCGGTATTTCGTCTGTCTTTACGTTCTGAGTTAAAAATTCCGCCGAGGTCGACTTTGCCTTTCATCCTTTCGGGGCCGATAAATTAAATACCATTGCGTACTAGGGTCGATCTAATCGACTGGCCCCTCCTCCAAAATTTTGGACCTTGTACCTAGAGTAGAAAAGATTCACTCATAGCTACAATACAAAAATAGCAATTAGAATAATTGTCATAATTCATCTACACATATCATTCTTTCATACTTTAGTAATATTGGGTATTTCGCATCAAATCAGTCGTAGTTCTTGGTCGTTTTTTCCTTATTCCATAGAGGCAAGAATGATGAAGGATGATACTGGTTCTATCATGTTTTGTTCTTAGAAATTAAAATGCGATACTAAACATTGGCAGGTAATGTGTCCTTCAGTATAGAGATTCTAAAAATCCATTCAAGAGAAAACCAGATTAGACGAAGATCTTCTTGAGTTAAAAATGAGTTCTCAATCGAAATATGTTGAAACAGTTTAGTCTGTTTCATGCAACGTACGCTTTTTTTTTCATGCCGTATGTATGTCCTTTATATAAACTGATTAATGTCATCTACAAACAAATAAGTAATCAATATTTTTGATATTTTCTTTACCATTCTGATTAGAAAATACATTTAATGTAACCTAATATCATTTTTTTCTCTTTGTATGTTTCTAATTTTGGCACATGGCCATCAATTTCGAGGGGTAGGAGAAGTCGACCACTTAACTGGTACATATTTTATCGTTTCCTAAAGGCAAATGCTGAAAGGTAATACGTTATCTATTTCTCGTTCAATATTTTGTATTACTCAACATCAGCAAAATTGATCTTGTTATGTAAATTTGCTTGAAGAAATACCAGTTATGAACTCATGTATATTTAAATATATGTATAAAAATACTTCTAAAATACTTCTTAGGCACCTGTTCGACATACCAGAAATAGAAGTGAAAGCATTTTTAGATAATACCTCAATGTATATTTTCTGTTAGCCTGGAACGGATATACGGCTATGCCCAAGACCTTCAGAAACCTTCCTAGATAGTGGGACGTAAACAATTTTTGTGAGGAATACCAGGAGTATGTTGTTGTTTAAGAAGCAAACTATTCTCTTCTAAACATTAAAAGTAAGAACTTCTCCAGTAAAACAATAACAGATTCCTGCATTTCAAGTCTTTACGAAGTGAAAAAATCAAATTGTTTAAATGGAAATTGAAACACTTTCGCAGCTTACACTTTAATGATTACTGTACACTTACTGTTCTGTCACTTCCGTCGCAGATACAACCAATTTCTATAATGCTGTATTAGGAAAATGGATAGAAAAAGAAAATGTAACATTATCAAACATTTTATCGTTAACTCGGAATCCTTTCATAACAATTTTAAACAAATAATTTACGCAAACAAGTTAAACTAATTTGAAAGATAGAAACCATATTAAATAATTACAAAGTATTAAAAAAATAATTTTTCTGAAACAATTACTAATTTTCTGAAAATGTGAATAAACGTGACAAACATACAGCACTTCAATTTCTCTGCAATTTAAGAGGGATTTTTGATTTGTATTATATCCAGTAGAAATACCTGGAAATATGGCTCTTTCTCTCTCTCTCGCTCGTTCTATTTGTATTACATACATACACCCACACACACACACATGTATATGTGTATATACATAAACATATAACATCTATCTAACAATTTCTCTTTCTCTCCTTATCTCTATCCCTCTATATATATATGCATGTATATGTATACGTATGTTTGTAAGTATATATGTATGTGTATATATATATATATATATATATATATATATATATGTGTGTGTGTGTGTGTGTGTGTGTGTGTGTGTGTGTGTGTGTGTGTGTGTGAGAGTGTGTTTGTGTATATATATATAAATATGTGTGTGTGCGCGCGCGCGCGCGCGCGTGTGTGTGTGTATATACACAATTTAAACACGTATACACACACACATATTCCCGAGCTTTGTTTGTAACTTAGTAAGCAATTTAGTCTCATTGCACGCATGCACCTAAACAAATTGAAAATGTGTTGATGTAACATTAAGTGAATGAAATGGTTGACTGATTACTTTCACTGATTCTCTGAAAAGATACATATTTTCTTGCGTAATTGAGTGAAAATGAAATTGCAATCTCTGGGGAATAACAATCTGGGTATTTGCTATTATCGAAATCATTCCATAATATCTCCACACAATATCTCCATATTAAATAGAAATAATGGTTTCAAATTTCAAATGATGATACAAGAGCAGTAATTTCATGGATTTGGGTAAATCGATTACATCGACCCCAGTATTTGACTAATACTTTTATCGACTTTGAAACTATAAAAGGTTAAGTCGGCCTTGATGGGGTTTGAAACAGCAACGCAAAGAGGGACGAAACACCGTTAAGTATTTTGCCTAGCGTGCTAAGGTATCTGCCAGATCGCTGCCTTCCCTTGGATAGAAATATCTACTATAATCATACTCTTGTGTTTTTCTCTGTCACAACATATGAATAAGAAAGGAAGGGTTGATAAATGAATAAGAAAGGAAGGAAGAGGTGATAGCAAACAGGTAGTGGGAGCGCTTCAACTCTGTGCGAGTATGTGTGTGTATGTAAAAGGGAGGTATGTGAATGTTTGTGTGCGAGAATGTGTGTGGCTGCGACTGGCTTCTTTCTATTTCCGTTCTCCAGATCCACTCACAAAGCTTTGGGATTCGCTAGGCTATAATAGACGATAACTGCCCAATTTGTCACCCAGTGGGACTGAAACCGGGACTATGTCGTTGAGAAGCAAACTTGTTACGACATAACCACGATCTTATTATCTCTAAGGAAAGATTGGTTACTATTTCTTCTCCATCGAAAGACAGTTTAAGAGCTTTATTATTCGGTCTTTGGTTGGTTTATAAATGTCTCGAGTTATTCACTAGTCGTTTCTTTGTTCACTCTTACCAATTTATTTTCTCTAATGACTCTCTTATCTGAACAGAATGATGAAAAATTGTGGACAATTTGCAGACAAATTATCAAAGCAGGAATATTATTACTAAGATAATATTCGTAACGTAAACTATGATATAAATAAAAAAAGTAACAATGATAGATAGAAATAAAGATAAATATGATATAAACATATATGTGCTATGTATCAGTGAGAGATCTATTAAATTGATGTTAGTACACGTAGAGATAAAAGCATCAAATATAAACATGTTTCATTAATATTTATCTTTTAATGCAGAGAGCAATGAACTTAAGAGAAATAAAGATAAGACGTTGGAAAATAGTGTTTTGATTTGAAACTTAATTTTCGACAGTAAGGCCTATAAACTGGGGTGACCTACACTGAATCTTATAGCCAAATTGATCAATATATATTTGTGTATCAGAAATTTATAGTTGAAAGTCGTAGTACACTTCAATCAAAACTTTGTTATTTTCTTATATAACACGGGTTACTCCGTCCATCAGACACTGCTTCGAGATAGAAACATTACAAGCCAATTGCTTTCCTTTATTGTGCATTATCTACATGTGCAGTTGTTTTATTTTATTGATTTTTTTGTATTGTTCATAGGGGTTGTTGGGGATGAATGTTGCTGGAGTTGTTTTCATTGCTTTTCCCCAGGTCAGCACAGATCAAACATATCTACGAACAAAATTATTGAAGCCTTAACTATCCACTCTCAGTCTTTCCAGACATAGGTTTTCTCAGATTACGGGATACCATAGAATTTCTGTAAACTGTTAAACAACATTTAATGCAGGTAGTGGGCATGTTGCCACCCGTCATTAACTGCTGCTAACTATTATTATTTGATTTATAATTGGCGTTGTTTAACTTTCTTACACAATCTATATAGATCGGCTTTGCAGTCCAGTTGCATTGCAGAATATTGTATTCTTGCTGAAAAATATATAATGTATAAGCAGAACAAGAGTTTGTGGACTTTATCTATCAATTCGCTCGTACAACCTTCCTATCATATGTATTCTTAATCATCGATGATTTAAACAACCTTTTTATTTATTGCCTATTTAACCTACATGGTTTTGGTTGTTCTTGCTGCCTGTGTTTTAGCGGAGGCCCTTAAACTAAACAAAGCAATTCTGAATTCTGAAAGCAATCATGATTACATAAACGATAATCCTTCCAAAGCGACTCGTTTATTATGAATGGGACAAAAGAATTACTTAAATTTGTCATTTCGAAGAGACGCTCGTCAAGGTGTGAACGTATTCGCTGAGATTCGGTTTTCAAATTCTGCGTGCATTCTTTTTCGGAAGTAAACCTTCAAGTGCTTTTCGATTTTGGTGGAAAGTCTGTGCAATGTTTGTTTTTTTTTTTTTGTTTTTTTTCTTTTTGCATAGGGGAGACCATTTAGGTCGAAACTAATCCTTTATGTACTCGTACCTCTCGTTCATTGTCATAGTTTGATTTCTTTTTTTCAAAGTGACATTCTCCAAACTATTGGTATGTTTATCAACAACGCTGAAACTGATGCTGTTTTGTGGTTTAGTGCTTGGTGTTGTTCATTTTAGATTTGCACGTTTTTGTCGTTGTTGTTTGTTTTTGTGTGTTTTCCTCTTCTTGCAGCTGTCTTAATTTTCAGGATTGATTGTTTTACGGCAATCAGAGTCGTGGCTTGAGTGCTGCTGATTACTTGAAACAATTGTTTGCATATCGTCCAAACAACATCAGCACATTTGTAGCGTATCACTTTTTTATTTTCCTACTTGATTCAATCATGAGACTGAGGCCATAAGAAAAATAATTAACAAAATCCATTTTCAAATCTTATTCCATTCTCATCAAAGACATCTACATCAATATTGTATATTAAGAAAAAAAGGCCGTAGCCGTATCTACCGCTTACAGAATACCTGTACGTGTTACGAGGAGCTACATAAGTTGCTTCTACTGACCTCCATTGAAACAAAAATTGTGCCTTTGAACATTGATCTCGTCCCAGCTTTGTATTTATGGTCGGATAGAATGGGGAGAAGTCATTAGAGATTTATTTTTAGTGACACATGATTATTTAGAGTACACCCGAAGTTCTCCGTTGGGAGATGGATGGACGATAAATTCGTAATTTCGATGAGTTTTAGTGGGTGCTTTCACGCTATGCTCATCAATGTGTATCTCATATTCATATTGCCTGCCACGTGTGACGATACATCAATTTACCAGTGCGTTGATAAGGCTTCCTACCCTTAGATATTTTACTTGCGTCTACCGGTAGATTACGGGGGACTATCTTGCTTTCTCAAAAACGCTAGTAGAAACTTACAGAATGACTCATGTCTCGTCTTTGCTGCCAGATTTTGACATCCTTTTTTAGATATTTTTGCAGCTCTATTTTACCGACAGCTTTCACAAGCTGGTAAAATTGCATTTGTCATTGTCTATATGTTTTGCTATGGATAACGTTTCTCTTCCTTGCGATTTTGATGGCCACAACGGTGCGGGTGTTGTTTGAAATATTAGCATTTGTATTCTTCAGGATAAACTTGTTGATGACGTTGATAATGATGATAATGACGATGATGTTAATAATGATCATGATGACGATGACAATGATGATGATAATGATGATGATGATGATGATGATGACGACGATGAAGACGATGACGATGATGATGATGATAATGATGATGAGGATGATGTGAAGATGTTGATGGGGATGACGATGTTAAAAGGTAAAATCCTATATTCTGATATGGCTCTTGATTTCGACAAAATCATTGTTCCAATAATTTAGAAATTTCTATTCGAAATTCAATTTCCTGTTTGTTTGGGGAGACTTACGTGAATCAATTTTTCTCAGGAAATGTGAGTGCCTCGTCCCTCCTTTCATAAGCATTCAGAAGAATATTCTACATCTACAGATAGAAGACGAAGAGTATGAAAAAAAGACGGATGGGAGAGAAAAACTAATAAACAAAAGAAGAACGATTGTAAACTATGTAAAAGAAACTGGAGAGAGTGTGAGTATGTGCATACTTATAAATAAACACACATACGTATGTAGATGTGTGTGTGTATGTGTGTATATGTAAAAGCACCTATGTATGTATAAGTACGTTCGTGCATGTGTACATGAATGTACGAAAGAATAAAATAAGAACTAAATCTGAAAGATAAAGAATGAAGAGTTTGCAACAACAGAGGTTGAAGAAAATAAAGTGAGGGAGTCATAAGATGCGGTGGTGGCTGTGATGATGACAATCATAATGATGATGATGATGATGTTGATGATGTTGATGATGTTGATGTTGGTGGTGGTGGTGTTGGCGTTGGTGGTGGTGTTGGTGGTGGTAGTGTTGGTGTTGAGAGTGGTGGTGGTGATGGTGGTGGTTTTGATGGTGGTGGTGCTTGTGTTGATGATGATGATGATGTGAAAGACGACAAGAAAATGGACGTGGAATGGAGATGATAGTTGTCGAAGGAGACAGGAAAATGATATGGAAAAACAAAAAAAGTAAGAAAACGGTGATGTTGATTGATTAAACATACGTAATGCAGTGAGCAGAAGACAATTATCAATATTGTGAACATGGAAAAAAAAAATAACACAAAAACAATAACATATCTGAAGCATTAACATCAACAATATGAAAGAGAAAATGGAAAGAAAACTTAATAACAACAATGATAAAGATAATGATGATGACGAATGTGATAGTGATGCTGATGTTAATATCAACAACAATAACAATAATAATAACAACAACAGTAATAATAATAACAATAAAAAAATAAAAAAATAATAATAATAATAATAATAATAACAGCAACAATGACGACAACAACGGAGGGAAACGGAAATCTAAACTACGACATGAGAGAAGATTAATAAAAGAAATAATTTATTGGTAATAAGAAAATATATAATCTTTGCCTGTTTGATAATATTTTCGTGCTTTCGTTTTTTTCTTATTTTTATACTTTTTTCTTTTCTTTTCTTTTCTTTTTTTTTTAATAATTCAGGCAAGTAACGGATATAATAAAAGATATATCTAAGAATGACTTTTCCATTGACGTTTGCTCCTTGTCATAATTTCCTGGTATATAATTATAGTCAATACTGGAAAAAAAAAGCGAAACTAAAAAAAAAACAAAGCAAAAACGAAACAAAATTAGAAAACAAAAGAATAGCAAGTAACAGGTTGCCTTCTCTGCATGATATAGGAGAATCGGATTAATAGCTGTGCTGTAGAGTGTTGTTATGGTGTAGCAGCTCTTAAAGTTGTACATTACATCCACTTACAATACATTGGTTACTACGAAGGAAGACGAATATAAATCATTTTTTAAATATATATATATACATACATATATATATATACACACACACACATATATATATATATATATATATATATATATATATATATATATATATATATATATATATATATACATGCGTGTGTATTTGCATGTGCTGGTACGCCTGAGTGTGTATGCGGGCGTGTAACTATTTAAAGATTATTAGGTGTCAGGGAGTCAATGTATAAAACGACCAGAAATAGCTATTCAATTCACTGCAATTCAATTCATTCTTATGGTTATATCAGGTAGAATAGATTATGACCTACACCAATTGTATTGCTCCCGCAATTATATGATGGACTCTAACCTATGTTTATTTCTCAAGACTAAAAACCTCGTCTTCATCAACGTCCCGATATCGGTAAGGTTTCTTTCTCGAACTCTTATTCTATTGCATTGTTGTAGAATGCTCGTCTGTTGTTCATTGTAAAGTTCATTTTACATTTGTGAGTATATATATGTGTGTGTGTGTGTGTGTGTGTGTGTGTGTGTGTGTGTGTGTGTGTGTGTGTGTTTGTGAATATGCTGTGCATGTGTAAAAGCACAATTTATAATTGCCTCGAGTTATTTCAATTATTCTTTCCTCCCA
>NC_068992.1:18804591-18815405 GCF_001194135.2 Octopus bimaculoides
GTAGAAAATGCTAAATTAAATGCATCATGAAATACATTATGTAATGATTAGTACCGGTTTCTCTCAACATTCTCTTCAAAGGTCTCAAATTTACACCCACTCCACAACGTCTAAACTACAAAGAAATTAAAGGGGACGTTGCAGAATTCTTTAGATAATTACAACTCGCCGAGCAACTATACGACAAATACAATGAGGACGAATCGTTAAACAGAATTAGAAGTAACTATACCCCATCAGAGCCTAAGCACAAAATCCTCGACCATTTCTGTGAACACAGTACGAATTATTCATATAAACATATACACAGACGAAAATACAAGCGAAACTTCAGCTAGAACGAATGGGTTGAGCTGAATAAATTAAAAGTTGATAAAACATTAGCAATGAAAGAGGCTGATAAAAGGAGAGCAGTATCCTTAATGGACATGTAATATTATATAACTCTAGTGCTATCCATATTAGAAGACACAACATACTGTGAAATGGCCCGACACTTTAGTCAGCAGAAAATAACGAGAAGCCTATACACTCTGAAAAATTCCTACAGTGAAGGACTCACCGACAAGGAATACTATTACTTTATTACTAAATTGCAAAGCAAATCCAGTCAATTTTAGGGTATTCCTAACATACACAAAATTGAAAAGGTAAGTGACGCATGCAGCGGAGCCACAGATATAATGATCAAAGTACCTCCACCTAAAGACCTCAGATTAAGACGTATAATAGCAAGCACTGCATGTGAAACTCACCGCTTCAGCAATGTTTTAGACACCTTTTAAAACCATTCCTCGAGCATATCAAGATCTACACACGAGACGATCTACATATGCTCAACCATGTGTCTGAAACAATTGGGAAAAATGTCCTACTAGTACCCTTCGATATAGTCAGTCTGTACTGTAATATCCCCCATAATCTAGGAATAGAGGCAATCCAATCCCGGCTAGAGAATAACTCCAATGAACTTCCATACAGCATCAACAAAGAATTCGTAGTAGAAGGGCTAAAATTCATCTTGGAGAATACATTCTTCGTATTCAATGACAACTTCTATCGACAAAAATTGAAGAGTACAGATAGATGTAGACATCTATTTGCATATACAGAGAGAGAGAGAGAAATAGAGAGAGAGAGAGAGAGAGAAAGAGAGAGAGAGAAAGAGAGAGAGAAATATATATATATATATATATATATATATATATAGAGAGAGAGAGAGAGAGAGAGAGAGAGAGAGAGAGAGAGACGCGAGCACGCACACACACACAGATAGACACAGATAGACGGGCTGTGCCATCAGACTGAAACTAAGCATATGTTAATATAACATCATTTGGAAATCATTCAGTCAATCATAACTTACATGTATATTTACGAAGTTTGGAGATTATGAATTTGCTTCGTCAAAACAGGATTGCTACCATAATAATAATGAATTTAGTCCAAGCGATCATTTTAATAATCGCTAAACTGAAACCAAAATTTGTTTTGTTTAGTATTACGTATGCATTGGAAACATATTTCGCAAGTTACATAACTGCGTCGATGTGTGAATCTGCTCGCATGATTTTAGTATAGAATCCTATTAAACTTTTTTCTTGAACTATCGTACAATACTCACACATTCAACGGAATCAATTTAAAGAATTATAATGATATATTTTTTAAAGCATGAGTGCAAAAGGAAGATGCTTGACAGCAACATTTCCTTTGGCAACTTCACAGTGCCTTTAAGCAGTCGAATGCTTAATTTAAAAAAAAATATTATGTAAAGAAATATTCCTTTTCTAATCTTGGAACTGGTGATATATAAATGTATGTTTGTATATATGTATGTATGTATGTATGTATGTATGTATGTATGTATGTATGTATGTATGTATGTCATTGTTCAGTTTTATTTCAAGATTTCTTGCCATGTATGTATGTATGTATGTACGTATGTATGCATGTACGTATGTATGAATGCCTGTACATATGTATGCATGTATGTTTGTACTCATCATCTATTCATATTATTCATTTATTTTGTATAATTTTCCCATTATATATATATATATATATATATATATATATGGATATCTGTATGTAAGTATGGATGTCTATATATATATATATATATATATATATATATATACATATATGTATGTATGTATGTATGAATGTCTATAAATATGTAGGTATATGCAGAGAAAACAAGGTGGGGACAGAGAGAGACTGACATATGTGGTTTGGATACGCTTGTTTTTGTATGTATGCGTATGTAGAAATATTGCTTCGCATCATATATAACATTTCACATTTCGGGATGTAAGCCAAATGTTGCTCTTTGTTCTCTTTAAACATTTTTTTTACCAATATTAATTTTAGTCACGAAATATTGTTGGAATCAACAAACCCAATATTTGAATGTTTGAGCAAAACCACAATATATCAGAATTTTCCTCGAATTCCGAGTATGTAAAGACTGATATAATACCCTATAGAATATCGTTCTTAATGGAAGAAAAGATTAACCAAAAATGGTATTCAGTATATGTCAAAATCAGAAGAGATTCTGGTAATGTAACACATTGGAGATATAGATGCTTAAATAAGAAATAATTAAGGATTCAAAAACACCTTGGATTACTGTTGTTCAAAGATCAACGCTTTGGATACTTACCAAGGTTTTACACATGATAGGTGTTAAGTGTTAGCTTGGAAGGCATTTTCTTAATTACAAGATTCAGTATAGAATTAAACTTACAAGAAGTTTTGTTTTTAAATAAGCCCTTACTGTTATCGTTATCATTTTGGAAATAACAATTAAACCGTAGATAAATTCTAGATAATCTGAAACGTGAAAGAATATCCAATCACTACTAGGAGACACGGCCCATTGTTTTCTCAGATATAGATTTTGCGGGAGGCATTAGCCAGAAACATATAATTTTCTTCTACAATGAGACGGTGAATTTCATTGTTGAAGAATTGTATAACATTTGTCTAAATTTTTGAGATGCGAAACCATCATTTATTTCACATCGTTGTATTTGGAGCTTGCATACTCGCATGCAAGCACGCTCACTCGCCAGCACGCATGCACACACACACACGCACACCCACACACACACACACACACACACACACACACACACACACACACACACACACACACACAATTTTTAATGTCACAAGGTTTCTGCAGCAGTGAACGTAGTATCCCGAGGCATCCTAGAAGTATCGAACCGAACTTTTAACATAATCCTTTCTACTAAATGCACAAAGCCTGAAGACTTGTCGATTGCATTGACGCCAGTATTTTACTCCTACTTAATTTGTCGGCCCCCGAAAGGATGAAAAGCAAAGTTGACCTCAGCGGAATTTGAACTGAGAACGTAGCGACGGGCGAAATACCGTTAAACATTTCGTTCAGCGTGCTAACAATTCTACCAGCTCACCGCCTTCTAAATCTTTTACATAATGATCCAAGGTGGATTATTGTCATTCAGTTTTGTATACTGGCAATATTCTCCTGGTTGTTATTCCGCTATGTGTCTTGTCTCTAACTCACTCCTCTTAAACTGGATTATATATACATTGTTTTTTTTTCTGTAATAGACTTGATTGCCGACAAAGAAACTACAACACCTAATTATAATTCACGCTTATATTTATTACATCATTATCCTATAACATTGCTTACAAAAGGAAAACTATATTCATTCAGTGAAAAATGGAATCTAACATTTTAGAGTCGGTATCGTCGCCGCCAGGGAAATAACCAAAATGTTTTACTGTTTCTTAATTCTTTCTTTCTTTATCGAGGCATCACCCCGTCAGATCGATTGCTCGGGCCAGCCTGACTACCTCTTTCCGTCCCTCCCGATCTTTCATTAGTGTTTTTTTATTTCTTTATTGACCACAAGAGGCTAAACATAGAGGGGACAAACAAGGACAGACAAACGGATTAAGTCGATTACATCGACCCCAGTGCGTAACTGGTACTTAATTTATCGACCCCGAAAGGATGAAAGGCAAAGTCGACCTCGACGGAATTTGAACTCAGAACGTCACGGCAGACGAAATAACGCTAAGCATTTCGCTCGGCGTGCTAACGTTTCTGCCAGCTCGCCGCCTTAATCTTCCATTAGTGTTTTTAGGTCTTCAACGTGGCATCCAACATCTACAATCTGTTGTATATACTTCTTCCGTAGTCTTCCAGCCGCTGTGGTATCATAATTTGGTGTACACAGCAAACACATTACTCACAAATAATTAGAACAATATGGAAGTCAATCTTACAATATAAATTGAAGAGACAGTTCTTCAGAGCAATTGCTGAATCTGTGCTTGTATATAGATCTCCGACTTGGATCCTCACCAAGAGACTCAGGTGCATGCTGTACGGTGCCAACCCAAGAATGTTATGTGCAGTGCTCAACATCTCTCGGAGGGAGCACCCAACAAACAACCATCAACCATCTAAGAACGGAGATTGAGATTTGCTGGCCACTGCTGGAGATGTAAAGAAGAGATTGAATAATTCTAATACGATAGACTTGTGATCAATGAGAGTAGAACAACATCTAATGTGTGTGTTTTTTTATATGAGAAAGGCAATTGCTATATACGAAAGACTGAGCTGCGATTTCTCACCGGTCTAGAATAGAGTCCCATGTTGAATAATTTAGCTGCGTGAGCGTATGGAACCGAGAAGAGAATGAATTATTACATGAAATTAAATGGTAAATCATATAAACACGACCCAAAGAAAATACAGTTTTGTTTATATTTTGACTGTATATTTGTTTATATTTTCAAGTAGTGCTTTAAGTATTTCCATTAAAAACAATCGACAGTATAAGTAAGAAAAATTCTAATGTTCTGAAACAAAATATATGGCTTGTGTCGTTTTGGTTTCTGTCAATTCCAATGAAATATTTCATGTAAGCGAATCGTACATAAGATTCAAATGAAAATGTCACAATATTTAGTTGTTATAAGAATTCTGGAGAACGTGTATCATTCTCATCGGCGCTAGTGGTATTAATATCCTCGTGAGTCAATCAAACTGCAACCCTAATTTCTTCGCCATTGTAGCTACTTTCGCTTCATTACCGCATCCATCCTCCGACGAATCAAATGCAATCTCTTATCGCCATATAGTTCGGTTCACAGAAGGTTATCCAATTCACTTAGTATTTCACACCATTATCTAAATACGTTATGTACTGCAGCGGTAAATGTTCGGCGAATTATGATAAATAACCCGTGGTTTAGCTTCACGTTTGCTTTGGACGTATTTACTTCCTTAAATAATGCCTTTGGAAATACTAATGCTTAAATTAATCTTCTTATCGATTTTAATCCATACCTTAATCTCAAAGAAATAGTATTAAATCTTCTGTTTGCTTTTCGTTTATATTTCATATTCATATTCACTTACATAGTTGCCTTGATTACAAATTTAATTCAAAATGCGCTCACCAGAAGCCTTCTTACATTGAAAAAATTAAAATTATGTAAAATTAAAAGACAAAAACCTAAATTTCTTCTTCCGTCCTCTTTAGTTTATTGATTAACATCTGTTGCCAAACTATTTCCAATATTTTGTGACAACAGAATTGATATTCTATCCTTCTGTCTTTATAATATCGTACATATATCTTTATGAGTTTGGTTTTTCACTCTAATATAATATTGAAAGTATTTATTCTGTTGATACAGTGAGGGTTGACCGGTAGCAGAAACTCGGTTTCTTTTCCAGATATTAGCAAAGATCTTTCAAGTTTCTGTGTTCCTAAGTGGAGTACCTATAATGTGATCCGTCTTCGCAAACAAAACTCCACAGAGCATAGTGCTACACATCTTACCAAAACATTTCCTATATTTGAGAATGATCCAGCAGGTGAAGCTTTGGCTCACTCTATTTTTCAGGCGTCACTCCTTTCATGTCCTGTTCATAGCTTGGAAAGATATTCTGTCTTTACATGCCGACGTACTCGAGATGCATTATGTATGCCGTCTAATTTGTTTGGCAATTTTGAGAGAAAGGGGAAATTGTCTGGCAATTTTGAACTCAGAACGTAGCGGCAGATGAAATACTGCTAAGCATTTCGGCCGGCGTACAAACGCTTCTGCCAAGCTCGCCGCCTTACAATTTATAGATATTTTCAACACTAATTAACAATAGGTCGCCAGAGTGTGTTTCGTTGTCAATTCATCAGTGGGTCCCCAAATTCAGACTATACAACTACCATGACATAAGCATTAGAAATGAGGAGGACATTAGATAAGTGTACTGTGTTAGAAACAATTTCAAAATTCAAATATTTACCTTTGCCGAAATCAAATATTTTTTTTTCAAAACTACTTTTAATAGACAGAACTCATATTCAAATTCCGCCGAGTTCGACTGCCTTTCATCATTTTGGGGTCGATAAAATTTTTACCAGTTGAACATTGAGTTTCAAGTAAACAACCTACCCGTTCCCACGAAATTGCTGTCTTTGTTCCAAAATTTGAAATCAATATACTGACATTACCAAGGCGGCTAGCTTGCAGAATCGATAACACACCGGCTAAAACTGCTTAGCGGCATTTTGGCAGTCTTTATGTGCCTAGTTCAATTTCCGCCTTATTCCCAATTACAAACACTCGCACATATTTTCTCTCTCGCTCTCTCTCGTTTTTTGTCTCTCTCTTTTCTCTATATCGTTATTTCACTCGCTCAGGTTTATTTTGTTTTCTGTCTCCCTTGTTTCCCTGTTTCTCTCTCTCTATGTCTTTGTCATGCTGTGAATATCTAGAAACCCTGTTAAAGCGAAAGCTCAATTTTTGGACGTGTCGGAATTTCTTTCAATAAAGTAAACAAATAAACAACAAACTATGAAATATCAGCTCGGAAGACAATTGGAATTGTTTCCCGTGTAGAAATCATTTAGTTTGTTCTCCGCTAAAAACGGCTGTTTCAGCTAAAATAGAAGGGTTAATATCAGATAATAAATAATAATCATATCACAGAATTATTTAGCTATTTAACATTCACGTAGAAACAACAGAGAAGATCAATAACATTAAATTACTTTCGACAGGAGGAATCGGTGATCAATCAAACTTGGTTGTGGATGCCAAACATTGTGAACGAAATGGGAATACCAGATAGAAAAGAAATTCAAACTGCTCATAAATAAATGAGAATCACAGCATAGCAAAAATAATTAGTAGCAAACTAAATGTAACTTTTGATGAATCACTACTCTGTAAATACAAATGCATTGCTACTTATTTATAAAACGAGTCGATGTATGAAATGGCCTGCATAAGGTGTATCTTATATAATTAGGCATTAGAACATTTGTATCATAGGGTGAAGAATTTGAAATTGAAAGCAACATTTATTCCATCACTAGGATTATTGGCAACGAATATCTATCACAAATATTTGTGAAGATATTCATGATGCAAATGTGAAGAGAGAAATCTCATTAAGACCATAAATTCAGGGGCAAATGAAAATAAAATTTAATTTATTCTATATAGATTTCGTGGATAAACATTCCAATTATTCGATGACGTAAACTCAGCTGCTCAATAATTAGCTGTATAATTCCAAATGCACTAATGATTTTATGCAGTACTCGAGTACTATAAAAATAACCGTGTGTGACCACGTAAGTCATTTGAATTACGCCAGTACATCATTCATGAAGCTCGTTTATCTAGTTGTGCTCAGAAGGCATAAGTCGAGCTGATGCTATGTATAAAAACGAAAAGTTAAAAGATTGGTCATGTACTGAGAATAATATGCTGACGAATTGAATAATCTAGAGTTTTGCTCAGTAGAAAAGAGGGAGTAAAATAAGAATAATATTTTAGGCAGATCATATGTTTTAGTAGTAAGGATATGAACAATATTAATTTGCATGGATGAAGTATGAGCATCTCCGTTCGTCAACTTTACTGACATTCAAGATTGTCAAGTCAAAGCATATGAAGGTTTATTCCAACCTAAATACCAGAGGTTGTTGCCAGCGCAGAAAGTGATCTATAAAAATGTGCTGAATGCTGTTCAGATACCTGGGAAGAAGTATTAAGCAACGCCTATAACGGCAAGTATATTGGTGAAAATGGACGACTGGGGTAAGAGGACTAGCTTCCATGGGAGGAGCAAGGTACTTGTTAAATAACTTTCATACAATTGCGTGAGAGGTTTTCAGGTCTGTGGGCTACAGCTGGAAGGAGAGTGTCACATATTTAAGTAGTAGTAGTAGTAGTAGTAGTAGTAGTAGTAGTAGTAGTAGTAGTAGTGGAAAAGAAGAAGAAGAAGAAGAAGAAGAAGAAGAAGAAGAGGAAGGAGGAGAAGAAGAAGAAGAAGAAGAAGAAGAAGAAGAAGAAGAAGAAGAAGAAGAAGAAGAAGAAGAAGAAGAAGAAGAAGAAGAAGAAGAAGAAGAAGAAGAAGAAGAAGAAGAAGAAGAAGAAGAAGAAGAAGAAGAAGAAGAAGAAGCTGTGATCTTGGAGCAATAACAAGGATGAGAATAAGTATTATGAAAAATGTACAAAGATGAAATAAAACGAGGAAAAATGTTTTGGTAGTATTAGAGGCTGTGTCAATGGGAATGAAGAACACAATTTCAGGAATGAGGAAAAATGCGCCTAAAGATATCTGGATATGTCACTTTATCTAAGTGTAAATGTTTCCATGGTCGACTTCGCAATATTATCCATTTGGGTATATGAATGAAATAAGTGTTATTATTACAGCCTAACATTAAAAATTAGCAATATTGTAGTAATTATAGATATGGAACATAAAGAAGAGGAGGGGAAAATATCAAAACAGAAGAAACAATAATCCTATCACAGAATCAAGGAAAAACATTAGGGAAACACGGGATGCAAGTGAAAATCCATCTATGTATGATACACAGGATGTTGTGACAGATTATAGCTCTTTTAACTATTCTATAGATTTAGTGATATTTTATCTGAAATATTCCATATTTCTGGTCAGTACTATGCCAGGCACCATATGGTACTGACAGATCTATATAGTCTACAGACGGAAAGAGAGAATTGTATATTGAACCAAAGAAACGGTATTGGTTAACAGTGATATGAATTTTTCGATAATTCTACTGACGTTTTATCAAATAAACGAATCTAAGAAGAATATTGATTGTTATACGAAATTACTTCGCCAGTGATTCTAAGATATAAAAAAGAAAACAACGAAAATAAAAAGATATTAAAAGTGAGGAGTGTGGACACAGCAAAAGTTTTGACAACATTTACATATAATAGTATATATCATAATATGTTTGACTTGAATTTATAATAGTTGACCGCATAACCGTACAACACTTGGAACTCAAGTGTTGTACTCATCGTAAGAGAAGATTCCTAACTACACTGCAAAGCGTCAATGGAAAACTGGATTTAGCTGGTTCATATACTCCCACTCAAGCTCCGTTTTTGTTACGCAATACCAGATCCTATCGGCCCTTTCTCCTCAGTCTTCACATCCAACACTTTATATCCCACTACTCCATCTACTCTGAATACCATATCATCCTCTTCCTGCAGCTATTCATATCTGTTTGTCACTTCCAACAGCCATCCCTTGACTATTCACGAAAAAACCAGTCATCTTCAAGAAACATCTTCACTCCTCAGTGCAACCAAACTAATAAATCTATTCCTTGGAACATAACTTATACTCAACATCTTAAAACATGATGCGTTGGCAGAAATGAAGGTTTACTTGATTATGCTCCATCCAGTATTAGATTTCGTATTTATTCTATTATATATTTTTTAAACATTTTTTACCATCATTGTTTAAATTTGCCTTTCATTCCTACTGGGTCGATAACATAATTTCCCGTAATTTACCAATTTAATGACATTGCTTGACTTAAGAAAGATTACCTTTTCTCTACAGTTTTTAGATAACAACTTATATTATTGTTTTGTAACACTGCATATGATCATTATTATCATTATTATTATTATTATTATTATTATTATTATTATTATTATTATTATTATTATTATTGTTATTATTATTATTGCAGTTATTGTTGTTGTCGTTGCTGTCATCATTATCATCATCACTATTACTAAGATCATTATTTTTATTATTTGGAACTTTTACAGTTCACATTATAACTAAGAAGATTTAGCAAAAAAAAAAAAAAAATTGAAATTGAAATAAATCACTTTAATACCTAAAGTCAAAATAATTTCGTTTAAATTCTACTTACACACGCATTCATACATACAGACATATTCAAGCGGAGAGTCTTCTATCTTTCTATCTCTGTATCTACTTATCATTCTCAACTTCATTTTTCTTTATCTCACATTTTTCCGTTCACTTTTTCTATACACACACATAGAGAAAGACATATACACACATAGACACATCTAAACATACATACAACCATAGAGAAATATTACAGTTCACGCCAACGCATACGTGTGTGTATGTGTGTATGTGTGTATGTGTGTTTGCGTGAGTACACCTCATTCTGAACACATATATAATTTAACAAATCAATTGTCCTTTATATCAATATGATATAGATCTGTCAAAATATTATCAGGATTTCAGATATGGTTTTCAAAACCAAGATGAAGTCAACGAATAGGGCTAACTCAATATTTATCAGAATATGTCAATAAGTATTAAATCTTTCGAACAGAAAAAAAGAGAATATAGGTCACATTACGCACACATACATTCTCACAAAGCAAATACACATACACGTAAAACTAGAGAGTCATAAACCAGCATACCCACGTATATATATATATATATATAT
>NC_068992.1:18817671-18818278 GCF_001194135.2 Octopus bimaculoides
ATATATATACATACATAATTAAGGGATCAGCAACAGTTGCTTCACCACGTACCAAAGTTCAGAAATAGCAGCTAAAGTGCTAAAACTCCAGCAGATAGTAATACTTGTAACTCACATGGTAATTCTTGAGGAGGGATAAGAACTGACTGGCCTATGTAAGTTTGGAGGTGCTGTTCCTATTGTGCTGATGCACGATGTCGCTTGGTCGTGCATGCAGAATTGCCATCATCTCCAAATTTGCTAACTAGAATATCATACTGATGAGGAAATGAAAAGTTTTCACTTTTCTGATCCAGAAACGCGTCTATGATTAACCGAGACTGGTTAGTTTCGTTATTTTTTTTCTTATTGTTTTGCCTTTGTGAGTTACAAGTATTGCTATCTGTTAGAGTTTTAGCACTTTAGCTGCTATTTCTGAACTTCGGTATGTGGTGAAGCAACTGTTGATGATCCCTTAATTATGTTTAGAAATGTATAAGAACTTTTAAATAAGTTCTTCACCGATAATGGTGTTTACATACCGAAGGGCTTGGTAAAAAGTATTAATTATTAATTTATTAATAAATTAATAATTCTTTACCCTTTTATTTGTAATACATATATATAT
>NC_068992.1:18818342-18821103 GCF_001194135.2 Octopus bimaculoides
ATAGTTTTAGGGAAAATAACCAAGTTTCAAGAACTCATCGCTGAAAATCCACTATCACATATAGAAAAATTAATAATTAAAAGCACAATAAATGAGTATAATATAAAGTAAAGTAAATATCATAAGATAAATATAATAAAAAGATTTCACGTGTTTCATAACCAATTTTCAAATAGAAAGGAAATAGACCTCAGAAAATGATATGGTCCTACCTTTCACTCCAAATGTTAAAGCTGACATAAGCAAGAAATTTATAAGTCCTTTAGATAGTTATTTCCCAGTAAACGATAAATTCAGGGAGATTCATAATAGATGCTGAAGAACATTATCACTCGTAAACCTCACCAACCTCCCGACACAGTTGTATCTGTCAAGACTCTGAAGCTTTTCCTCGGGACTGGACGTGTATGATAGACAGCATTGTGTATGAAACACAGCTCACAGTAATACTTCAAGATACCATAGCTGAAGAGAATAATTGCATCGGTTTATGCGAAGGAAATTTCAGATGACATTATGGAAACCACCAGCTTTCCTTCCTGCACATCGATAAAATAAAGCCATTTCTTTAGCTAGCCTCGTATGTGTTTTGAAGACCAATTGTTCACCACATACAATCCAGTGCAGAAGTATTGAGAAAATCATACCATATGTCAATGAATGTTAGAAATGCAACATAAGCGTAACTGAAAGATCGCACATTCATTTTACATCCAAGAATTCCAGCACACTACTCAATACCAGACCTTAAATTTTCCGCAAGTGCAAGCATATGGACAAAGTTTTTTGGCGAACCACCTTCTCTATATTGGGCAGTTGTTTCTCAGACATTGGAATCCACACCGTTTACTTATTTTCCTGCAACCTGTTTCATAATGACATCAACACACAAAGGGGACATAACTCCAATTTCTTTTCTTCTCTTGTCCGTTTTTATTCACCTTACCACTTTTTGCATCAACATTTTCGCTTTTTCTCTGTTTTTCCTCGTGGGTTGTCATATACCAGCGTCCTGGTTTGCAATTAGGACATGCCAAGTGCTCAGGGCCTGAAGGAATAACTGGCACATTATAAAAACCTGTATAGCCGCGTGTCTTCATAACAAGAAATTATTAGTACACAACTTCCATCTACTCTAATTTTACTCAAAAAATTCAGGTCCACTGGTGGGTATGGTCAAACACATGTGCCCTATATATCATGCCTTGAAATCGAAACTAGTACTACATGATAGCAAATTTGTTAGCCATTTTCGCAAAATGAATGGAATAATCACATGGCATTGGAAATCGAAATCAATTCAAAAAATTAGGTTTCCGTTACCTTACCTCCATACTGAAACTGCAGATATTTTATCCCTATTTCTTCCTCTTTCTTACACACATACATACACACACGCATACATACACATACACATACATACACACACATACATACACACACATACATACACACACATACATACACACACACATACATACACACACATACATATATTTATGTATATACATGCGTAGACGCTTACTCACAGACATACATATGTATACGAATGAAAGAGAGTCAGAAATGATGAGAGAGAGAGAGAGAGAGAGAGAGAGAGAGAGAGAGAGAGATTCATATATTTGTAGTCTTAAAGAGATTAGAGATTATGCTAAAAATATAATATCCGGTACAGGAAAATCAAAGCAGATTGTCTGTTGCTGAATAACTTGTAGGAAAACAAATGACAGAAATATTCTAGATGGAACGCTATGAAGTGAACTGTAAAATAGCGATTCCTTGGCTATATATTTATAGAAATATGAGCACTCTGAGACCTTTGATGAGATATAAACATAAATCATAATTTTTTCTTTTCCTACGTGCAAGAAGCATGAGGAATTTAAGTGAATAAGATTGGTGCAGACGAATTAGAATATTTTGATGTCCATACATTTTTCAAATCAGAATAAGTACAGGGAAATGTCTGCAACGAACACAAAATAATGGCTAGAATAGAATGATGTGATAAAAATCTCAAATGAAATATGGTATCTCTTTGACTATCCCATCATTTATACAGTTATAGAGTTCCTAGGACTACATTATCCAATCTGACTTTGGTGTTGGAAGACAATATGGCAAGATTTCAGGGCGTTTTGACTGTTGTCTTTTGCAGTTCAAGTCCATTGATTGCGTATGGTTAATATGTTGATATTAATGTTCTATTTTGCTGTGAGGGGAAATATTCGCATATCTCTTTGCAGTAATATTGTTGTTATCCGTTTCTAACTGATAAATTAGATTAAGTTTTTCTTCTGAATCAAATTATTCATTTATACAAAGAGAAAGGTGTTTAAGAATGGGAACAACACAGTACTGTATATACGTACTTGTTCTAGGACAATTTGAGGATGCATCTAAACTACTCTGTAATGTTCTTTTTTATACTTTATGAACGATTCTATTATATATTATGTTATATGGGTAAAGTAGCTCAAATAAAAGTAAAAGGTAATAAACTATTTTTTCCATTTAGCACATGACAATTTCTCAGAGATATAAATGGAAACGTTTGAATGAACTTACCAATTCCGATCTGTAACAGGATAATATACATACTCGTGAGACATTGCTCAGAATTTTTAGAGTGATTGATAACGGGACATTGTGCTCTAGAATGGGTCAATCAATACATAACAGCTCATCTCGTCGTACTTGAACTCTCATATATTTATATACAAATATATATGTATATATATATATATATATATATATATAT
>NC_068992.1:18821289-18823268 GCF_001194135.2 Octopus bimaculoides
ATATATATATATATATATATACATACATATATATAACGGCATATATATGTATACAAGTGTATGTATATAGATACAACATACGTGTATTCAGAAGACAGGTACATGCTCATCCCTCATCTGTTAATCGAGAAAACTTCTCGCAAGTTTGATTGCACATTCATATACATCATATACACGTACATAAATGTGTATAAGTATATGTGTATATAGGTGTGTGTATGCGTACCTAATTTTGTATACATATATATATACATATATATGTACATATAGAGAGATTAAGAGAGAGGAAGGGAGAGATGGAAGTTGTGAGTATCCATTATACGTGCCTGAAAATGTATGTCGCCTATAATTGCAAGGGAATGTTTTTCAACTGGATATCCTCTAAACGCTATGTAGCATTTTGTATACTAAATTCGGGTGGTATGAGAGTGTGACAAATCAATGCATTATACACAGTGGTATACATATATACATATACATATACATATACATATACACGGGCTGAATTTACAATAGCAAAAACATTTGCTGCTACTGTAATGCAAACACAATTATTTATTTGAGTATCTGCTTGTTAACCTAAGTGTTAATTCCCATTTAAGAGGAAGATATCCAGGGTCGACGAAGAAATTATTATTTACGTCATTTCAGAAAATTCTGTCAATATTTTTGCTAACATTATGAAACAAATTTCTAAGTATGTAAACAATATCTTTATAATGCTTTTATTACAAAATATAATGTTATTATTACAACGTTTCGTGAACTTAATTGGCAGCATTTACTACAGCCTAAATCTCGAGATATGTTCAAGAAATTAATACTTAGAACTACATCTTATTGTGTTTATAAAATTCTGCCAAAGAGCAGGCATAATGTGCTGGTCCATATATCACAAAATATAACAGCTGGTCATAAACCGGGGGAAGTCAAAATGTATATAACAGACTCTTTTCTGTGGTGTTACTATAATTATCCCCACTCAAACGTGGGTATTTAGTTAGAACAAACTTTACTGCGGTTGACAACTGGACAGAGCGGGGAATTATCTCCCCGCTAGCGATATAAACAAGAGGCCATTTTGCACCAAGAGCCAGTAAAGTTTGATCTAACTAAACAGCCACATTTTGATCTAACTAAACAGCCACATTTAAATGGGAATAAACATTAATACTTGGTATTAATACTGCCTCTGTCGCTAATATATACTACTATAATGTGTCTAGGATGTACAAACTATCATTTCACAGACCCCAGTCCTAGCATACGATTCTACGCCTGCATGAAAGTGTTCATATATATATATATATATATATATATATATATATATATATGAAGGCGAACACCTTTCTCCGTGTGATCGGCTTGAAATGTTGTTAAGATACTTGGATATTTTTCCACTCTTCTTAACATGAAATCAATGGTAGCCTTAATTCACAAATAAAGACATTATTTAGCCACCAATGCGATGTTGAACACTCATTCCGGCGTTCTACTTTTACGTATATATATATACATACATACATGAGCGTGTGTGTGAGCGTGTGTATGTGTTTTTGCGAGAATATGTGTGTTTGTTGACACACACATACAACAATGCACACATATACTGTACATGTATCGAATTGACCATCAGGCAAAGGAAAAATACTTGAATATTTTTTCTTTTCGCTTCACACCTCCGCATATTCATATATACGTGTAAGTATATGCATATGCGTTCTCGTGTGCGTGTGGGTTCGATTTCTAGTATATTGTTACATATAAATACTGTAAATTACATTTGTTCTCGTAAATTGCAATATAGATTATGCTTATATGAATGTGTGTGTGTGTGTTTGTGTGTATGCTTATAGATACATAGATAAACAGATTTGTAGAGAGATATAGTTGGAGAGAGAGAGAGAGAGAGAGAGAGAGAGAGAAATATATGCTCTATATATAGGATATATGAATCAATATATACAGGTTTATATATA
>NC_068992.1:18823392-18827781 GCF_001194135.2 Octopus bimaculoides
ATATATATATATATATATATATATATATATATACATGTGTGGTTGTGGTTATGTGTGTATAACAATATATGACAAAGCGTGTATGGACACAAAAATACCATTGTAGACGTCTGTATATCAATGTATAATACACACATTATCACCTATATTTTCGTTTCAGTAAATAGTTTTTGTGTTAGGGGGAAAAGTATTAGAGAAATAATGATACTAATTTCATCCGGGAAGCGTTTAATTCGGAGGACTGATGGATTTTTTTGTGAGTAAATTAGTCTTTTGATACACAGTAGAAATTGTTATGATGAATAGACGTCTATTCAGCCTTTTAGAAGAGTCTAAAGCTGCCGTGCCTCAGTTAACGCAATAAAATGTTTCTCTGAAAAGCAAAACTTTCTCTGCATATGTGTCAGAATGTAAATGTATGGTATACTCCTCCTCTGTCTTTAGAATGTATACAGCCTATATTTCGTTGTGAATAATCTAAAAATACTAAAATCTGCGATTAGTTCTTGTAATTTAATCAGTTTCTTTATTCTGTCGATAGGTAAAGAAAACAAAATAAACAAAAATCTTGTATTTTGAAATAGAAAAATTGGCGTGAATTTAATAGGAAATGTTTCTGGCAAGTACTATAATAAATAGTTGCACTAAACTACATATTCTATTTATTTATTTATTTTGACATTTGATTATATACAGAAGTTCTTTAAAAAACTTTCTTGGATACTATATATAAAAAAAAAAAGATGTGATTAAGTATATTTTGTTGTTGAATGTTATTCACGCGTATGAAATATGAAAAAAAAAAGTATGCTCACTCATATATAGAAAAAAGTTTACTTCTCTTAATCTTTTATCATTTGCACGTATTTCTAATTCTCAAAGCACATGTCTTCAAAATCACAAATTAATTTATTGACTGATTTACCAGTTTCTTGAACTTCGAATGATTACTACTCATCTAGATTATGCCGAAAATGTTACCTTTAATCTAATTTCATTAATATATGTAACCACGACATGTTTTATAAATACGTATAACGAATTATGGTGTATCATCCTAAAGGTTGTTTAACAAAGCTGAAAACTGCTCAAAAATATTTCCTCCTTCTGCTTAAAAAATCAATTAAAATATTAACAGCGTCTGTCTTGTCTTACTTTTACTACATACTTAGAGAATTATTCATTTATTCGATATTATGTGCTATATGATTATTGTTTATGGTGCGGACTGTCTTTCAAATTTTGCTTATTTCTCACACCTATTCATGTAATATATTGCTAGACTACATAGTTGCTCTATTGTCACTAATATTTCGGGTAGTTCGGTGAGTTATATACTTCGCTGAGTATGTCCTGTATATGGTGATCATATATATATATATATATATATATATATATACACATTTCATAGCAGGTGAGTCAAAAGGGAGATCTTTTGCACCACGGCAGAAGAATTGAGGAAGATTACTTTAGACTGAATAAAAGGCTTCCAACAGAGTTTCTAAAGCAGCCGAATGTTACTTAGTCGATTTAACAGGCCGCCAGATTAAGTATAGTGGACAAAAACAGAAACTGTATCTCAGATGGATATCCACTGATATTCACTTTACTAAATTGCACCCACAAATCTCGAATTTAGTAAATGACACTTCGGCAAGGTGTCGCACAATGAAATAGAAACCAAAGGCACAAAGTCGAGGAGTGAACTATTAAACACACAACCATATTTACGGATATTAGACACTGAATCCATGAATTCGTTTCTTCGTTGAATATTTATTTTACATAGCTTTTTGTTGCATTCTACATTAAATATATTCACACTAAATTTACTAGTATTTTTCATATTGAAGGTCTTGTGGAATTATTCATCTGAATGTTGTACTGGTTTTAGATATACTGGTTTTAGAAATTTCGAGAAAGTTACCAAATGCTATAGATCTGAGAATAGAATAGCTGAGTGGCTATCAATCGTAAAAAGAAAAAAAAACAGGAAAAAAAAGATTTTATTAGAATATAAAAATCCTTATCTCTCATGATATACATTCACAACCGAGTATACTTTTTTAATTCCATCAATATGGTGATTAGGACTCTCAAAGCTTGCAGAGTGAATATATGATAAACAATCTTCGCCTCCGTTATGCATTCATGGATATTTAACCATCGGGCTGTCATATACTTTTATTCTTTTATTCTTTCACTTGTTTTAGTCATTTTTCAGCGGCCATGCTGGAGCACCAGCTTGAAGGGTTTTAGTCTACGAAGTTGACCTAAGACTAATTCTTTGTAAGTCTAGTACTTATTCTAAAGGTCTATTTTGCCAAACCACTAAATAACGGGGAAATGAACAACACCAGCATCGGTTGTGAGGCGATGGCGGGGCGAAACATACACACACACACACACACACACACACACACACACACACACACACACACACACACACACACACACACACACACACAAATACAGACATATACAAACATACGACGGGTTTCTCTCAGTTTCTGTCTATCAAATACACTCACAAGGCTTGAATCGGTCCAAGGCAATAGTAGACCAATGTGACAATTGACCAAAGTGGCACTTGACCAAGGTGGCACTTGACCGAGGTGGCACTAGACCAAGGTGGCACTTGACCAAGGTGGCACTTCACCAAGGTAGCACATAGTGTTTGGGAAGCAAACCTCTTACTACACAGCCACGCATATAAATTTATTTTAGAAATTTCATTTCTGACAACAAATTAACTATGCATTGGCGAGTAATATCTTAGTGGCAAAAGAGTTGGCATTAAATTGGAGTATTTATTTTGTTTCACAGAGAAAACAAATTAAGATCAGACCCAGAATCTAAGGATTTTAGTGATGGCTTACATAGGTTAATACGTTAATATATAAAAGTTCATACAAAATGAAATAAATTGAAGGTAATTTAGTATGAAGAATTAAAATCGCTGTCTCAACCATTCACCCTTCTTCAGGAAAAGAGAATAAAGTGATTTCAATACTATTGTTGTAAAATATTTTATTCAAACGACAAATTAAATGTCTGCAATTAAAAATGTTCTTTCTACTTTCGTTAAATTAAATGTATAAATGGCTTTAGATAAACTTCAGATCTTGACATAACGCTTCATATGAGGTATTGGCATAATTTAAATGAGACAAAAAAAGGTTCATTAATAGCTGAAATGATAAGATGAATTGAAATTCAGGAATAGAAATATATGTCTGAAGTATGAAACGTATGTTTTCGAACTTTATTTTTGCTAAATGTTCTTCGCATAATACCTATCTTGACTTGTGATAAATATCAACGAAATATTTGCCAAAATAATCAACAGTCCTATGTATGTAAACCATGCTTTAACTCCATACCAAGATGGATACGTGTATATGTGAAGTAATCTAGGCCACTTTCTACAAAACTGGCAACAGACTATTTCGAGAACAATAATAAAACAGCAATGTCTGAAAAGATCAGATTGAGAAAAGGCTTATAAATCATTGAATATCACATGCATAAATAATTTATTATATTTCGGTATATTTCAATCTTATTCATTTATATTTACATATCATATTTCTCTCTCTCTCTCTCTCTCTGAATATATATATATATATATATATATATATATATATATACATATGCATAATTATATATAGATGTGAATATATGTACATGTGTGGAATAAGGTATCAAAAGAAGAAACGATTATCTTATGAACTTCATTAGCTAATAACTATTTCTGCGATAAGATGTTGTGGCCTCCTAGCTGAGTGCCTGAGTAACACCTTATAGTTTCACTGGAGCCTCGAGTATGAAGTGCAATTTATTTGGGAAAATAATTACATTTATGCTTATATATAGGAAAGGGTATTACTAATGAGAAAGCAAATACGCGCGCGTGCACCCCGCCCCCCATATATATATTTTTATATCGATATCAGTAAGAGTGAAAGGTAGTACAAATATGAATTTAACAAAAACATATCGTCGTATATCTTCCATTTACTGAAATGGAAACGATAATTCCGCTTTCGGAATGGATAATGACACATTTTTATAATTATGAATAATTCTAATATTCAACATCGATAACGGAAATGAATTTAGTTATAAATCGCCCGTTAATGTCATCCATGAATTTTTAATAAATTTAACTCCGTGTTAAAAGCAATAATTTCATTTTTCATACATACACTCACGTATTTCAGTATGCATATATTCCTGTGTGTTTTATGTATAGCTGTCTATCCATCAATCTATGTATGCATGAATCTCTCTCTCTCTCTCCTTATCTCTCCCTCTCTCTCTCTCTTTGTATTTATGATGTTATATATACACACACAAATATAATATATGTATGTATATATATATATA
>NC_068992.1:18827791-18841927 GCF_001194135.2 Octopus bimaculoides
ATAAATATGAATACATACATACGTACATTTATACAAACACACATACATACATACATACATGCATACATACAAAGAAATATATATATATATATATATATATATATATATTTAAGAATGTGAATGTCTCTGTGTGTATGATATTATGGTGTGCGCGCGTGTGTAGTAGTACAGATAGATATGTACATAACTGATTGTTTAAACATTTAAATGATTAAGCAAGCATGAATGCCGTGCAAACTTAGACGTCGTCATCATATATACAGCAAGTCAGCTGGTTTTAAGCCATCTCTTTACAAGAGACTTTGACGAGGGGATTTGATATCAGGAAAATAAAATCTTCATGAAATATTCATTAATTTTTAATTCATGAAGGATTCGTTCATTTCTTTATTCCTCGAGTTGCTTCAGTGTAAATAGCAAAGTGTGTAGTTCTATGTTCCATTTTTAATGTTAAGTGAACTAGACTATTTGTTAGTTATATACGAGGGGGTGTTGAAATGGCCCTGGCTTTGGGTAAAAGAAAATACAGGAGGATCAGTTAATTTTGATTTTATTCAACATATTCTCCTCTCAGATTCGAACACTTATTGCAGCGGTCCTTCAGTTTTTCTAAGCACTGTAAGAAAGACTCGGAAGGCTGGGCTTCCAACCAGGCTTTCCGCGACATCCTTAAAGCTAGCAACTGTTCAGCACATCCACGTATCTTGTTAACAATCCATGCTCTTGTGTTTGTGAGGAGGTACGTATCAAAGTCCTTCTCATTCACAGTGTGTCGTATTATTATTTCAACTGTAGTTTGTATTTTATACTGTCTTCGCGGATGAGAAATGCATTGCTTATCACTCAAGAATGACCTTCTACATTTCCGAACTCAATGTGGCTGATGTTCGTGATAAATGTCGATATAAGGCTTCCAGGAAAGGAATTCCAGCTGATAACAGTTTGGGATAGACTGATGATATGACATGTGAAGAATGCTTAGTTAGAAAATAAGACACGAGAAAGCTTGAGAATATGTGAGACGTGTCATGATATTCATAAGCTGGAGTATTTCATATTTCTTTACTGCCCACAAGGAGCTACACACAGAGGGGACAAACAAGAACAGACAAACGGATTAAGTCGATTATATCGACCCCAGTGCGTAACTGGTACTTATTTAATCGACCCCAAAAGGAGGAAAGGCAAAGTCGACCTCGGCGGAATTTGAACTCAGAACGTAACGGCATTTCGCCCGGCGCGCTAACGTTTCTGCCAGCTCTCCACCTTATGGAGTATTTCTAAGTACTTTAACAGAGGGTGTGTTGTAAGACGTTTGCTTTCCAATCACATGGTTCCTAATTCAGTCTCACTGCGTTGCACATTAGGCAAATGTCTTCTACTAGACCCTCGGGCCAGCCCCAAAATTCGTTAGTGGATTTGGTGGACGGGAAATGAAAGAAGCTCGTTGAATATGTGTGCTTCAGAGAGAGAGATTGAGAGAGAGAGAGAGAGAGAGAGAGAGAGAGAGAGAGAGAAAGAGAATGTGTGTGCGAGTGTGCGTGTGTTTGTTTGTGCGTGCGTGAGCGCGCGTGTGAATCCCCGACTACACTGTTTGACAACCGGTGCTGGTGTCGTCAAAGTTGTTGCAGATTAACAACAAGCTTGCCTGGAGCTTCTTAGTGGCATTGAAAGAGGTAGACATTGTGAATAGTATATGTATCTTCTAGAGATTGTGGTACGATGCTGATTATATAAGGATAAATTCGTGAAATTATGTTACTTTCTTTCACACTGTCAGTGGACAAGAGAAGAGAAACAGAGATAGAAATATCTTGCATGTATTATTTCGTAAATATTTTCAGAATGGATTTACACATACAATAATCTACAAACTTACATCCAAATATGGATTTCTCGTCAGTCTCCACACTCTTTTGTTTTACTGGACTTATGTTCTCAATACCTGGGCAGTTTCAAGTTTATAAAGATGCAGTGACATCGAGACGGACCCCATTAATACTGTATTAACGTTGTAATTATTCGACCATATCTATGTAACCGTCTAAATGAATCTGCTAATAAAAAAAGGGTGAAAATGAAAATGAATTTTCTAAAATATATCGTATTATTTTTCTTGTTTAAATTCTTTAAATTGCAGTAATGGTGTACCGCTCATTATTTACAGAAAGGATTCAAATAATAATAATGATAACAACATCAACAACAACGATAATAATAGTAATAATAATACTAATAATAATAAATAATAATAATAATAATGATGATGATGATGATGATGATGATGATGATGACGATGATGATGATGATGATGATGATGATGATGATGATGATGATGATGATGATGATGAAAATAATAATAATAGTAATAATAATAGTAATAATAATAATAACTACAACAACCACAACAACAACAATAATAATAATAATAATAATAATAATAATAATAATAATAATAATAATAATAATAATAATAATAATGTTACACATATTAAACACTGAAATACGTGTCCACGTTCGAAGCTTCACACTTGATCACATGAACCCGCTCTCCCCTTCATTTTCTCCCTTCACATACACACTCATATATGTATATACAAACCCAAACAATCACACTGTAGCGAAATGAAGTTTACAGATAAGCAGTCTTTCATACACGTATATTTCAATAGGTGTATACACACGCTACCACATGCATTTACACACAATTATTCACACACCCATATACGCACACAAGAACACTTGTACATAAACACAAACACAGAATACCCGCAAATATACGTTCGTATTAACACAGAAGCCTGAAACCTTAGAAAGCGGTACGATAGGAAAACACATACTTCGTACTTCATACATCGAAACACGCAAACGCAAAGATGTACAGACAATTGATGTAAACGAACAATGTTTATTTAAACGGATTGCTTCATTCAGCAACAGGGGAATAGCACACTTCTGTTTACTGTAATAAATTATAGAGAAATATCTTCTTAATTTCTTTGCGTCGCAAACTTGAATAATTTTCCGTTGTTTTCTAGTGTTTTCTGAATGTTTTATTTTTGTTTGATTTTTTGTAACATGTTATGTTGTGTTATATAATGAATTATTGTCTTAATTTAGTATAATTTAACTAAATTTACTGCACTTGTTATTTATTTCTCTGTTTATCACAATGTTACTGTTTCAATTGACTTTGTTATGTGTTGTTATTGATGTTGTTCTAAAATTATAATTAATGCCGAGATGGTTGTGGCTGTCATAACTGGTAGAGTGACTTAGAAAAATTATTTACAGTCTTTATTTTCGGCCCTTTACATTCTGAGTTCTAACCCTACAAAACACAACTGTGTCGTTCATAATTTCTAGTTCGATAAATTGAAGCTTCGATCAAGTAATGATTCGATTAAATACAAACATTTTCGTATACAGTTGACACATTTTCAATATTGCAGATCACCAATAATTATCCAATAATATTAATGATTGGTGGTGATTAGATAAAGAATAATAATATACGGGCGTTGAATCAACGAAGACAACTTTTCCATTTAACGAAAAAGAGTATTTGCAGCCAATGCAAATAAGACCGTGCATTTGATAAACCTTTTCTACTGGAGGCACTCAAATTCTTGCTAAAGAAAAATATGTATGTACCCATATACGTATATATATACATATATATACATATATCATGTGACCTTCTTTCATTTTCAGTCTACCAAATCCACTCACTAAGCTAAAGTTGGCCCGAAACTATATAGAAGATACTTACCTTACGTACCACGCAGTGGGACTGAACCCGGAACCATGTGTTTGCGAAGCATGCGTCTTAACACACAGCCATGCTTGTGCCTGTGTTTGCGTATTATGATATTTTATGAAACGATGTCAGGCAAAACTAACCGCAGCTACAGTGAAATTCAGAATCGATATATATATATATGTGTGTGTGTGTGTGTGTGTGTGTGTGTGTGTGTGTGTGTGTGTGTGTGTGTGTGTGTGTGTGTGTGTGTGTGTGTGTGTGTGTGTGTGTGTGTGTGTGTGTGTGTGTGTGTGTGTATGTGTGTGTGTGTGAATGTATGTAGGCGTTTAACGTACATGACATGCTCAATGCAAATGAGAAGACCATATGTTCAAGACTCTTCAATACACCAACTTAGGCTTCTATATTCAAGTGAGGCGTCGGTTACTACACCGAATACCTACAACGCAAAAGGCCATGGAAAGATTTATGCAAGAGATGACGTCGAGAGAGCATATCCGAAATGATGTAATTGGGGAATGGAGCGGAGTGAATGGCGTGATCACAGAACACCGAAAGATTAAGTTACTCTGGGCAGGACATGTCATAATGTTCAGAGAAAACGGGTGGAACAGTGCAGTCGGTGAGTGGTTACCAGCAAATCGGGAAAGGTCATTCAGAAGGGCTCCACGCTGATGGGAAAGTGATTGGCTCAAGATGCAAAACAATGAAGCATTCAAGAAAGAATTGGAAGCGCATTGTGAACAGCAATGTAGAACGACAACAGATATTCTGATTAATACAGTTAGAGAATAATACCAAGTGTGTCGTGCGTGTATCTATGAGTGTACGCAAATAAATATATATGTATACACACATACATACACACACAAATATATGTGTATGTATACCTTTTGTGTAAGACTTATTGTAGGGTAACTATATATTATTCTTTAACAAGAATATTATTGACAGTGACTTCCAAATTTCCACCGTTAAGCCATCATCGCATTGTTTATTGATGGCAAAAAATCTGAAGTCACTTTCAATATTTTTGGTTTCATACATACATATATACATACAGAAACCTGTGTGCGTATACATACATACATACATACATACATACATACATATACATATATATGGTCAAAGCAGCAAAGATAAAATAAAGAGAGAAAATACAACAGTATGATGATACAGATAAACATGATTATTACTTTCAGTAGTATATGCCTTGTTTCTTAATTCCTTAGTACAAAATATTGTTGTATATTACTGAGGTTTAATTGCCACTATGATGTTCGTTACTTTTTCTTCAGGACTTGATGCTATTCTTTCATATATTCGAAATTTAGAGGATTTGTGTCCAGCTATAAGATTTTTGTGTTTGATTGTTTTTTGTTTTGAACCATATAGTGTTTCTTTCCACCTGAATGCTTTTGTGAACTAATCGATATTTTCAACAACTTAGTTATTTCATATCATTTCTTCTTTTGTTTTTATTCTAAGATGGAAAAAAAAAATATTAGTATTTGTTTTGATATTGATGCTTCGAAGAGGTCGGAAAATATTTTCCCAAATTATTAGTAATCAATTCAATCGATTCCTAGATGAATATTGATGTGTGCAAGACATAGTAACCTACAGCAATATCATTGGAATAAAAATCATTATTTCATATACGAGACTATCTTAATAGAAATACTTTGTTTTTCAACCGGCGCCTTGTCTATCAAAGCCACAATTTTTTCAATAAAATTTAGCCCAGTCGTACTAACCAGTGTATTCATTTTAATATGTATTCTTTATTCTGTTTTCGCGTGGTTTCTGCTGCACTTTATTCCATGTATTATACCTTGTCCTAGATGATATTCTTAATTTTTAAGATGTACAATTAAGAATTCTGGAGTAAATATCTTGTATTATTTAGTATCGTAATTCTGAGTAATCAAGAAGATTTTAAATTAAGTTGACAAGTACTGGCGCTTCGTCTTCTACTTTATGATGCAGCTTTGGTGAGTAATTTGTTGGTTTCTAATTAAAAATGAGTGTTAACACTGTAGTCATATCCGGTGAAAATGGTTATATTGATAAAAGAAGTAGCTGCCATTTAACCCCTGATCGAGTTCACAACTGATCGATGTCTTTACAGATTCGATAATCTAGGAAGTGTCTTTTTTGCGCCATAATGTATTTCAACTGTATTATTCTATGCAGGGTCGGTTATAATTCGCTAAATCATGTATTCCTAGCAATGTGGACAACAATTTTTCTGTAATAAAAACAACCTTAACTATGATGTGTCGTTGAGATATCTAAGAATGTCTTAAAATAATTTAAATATTCAGCCTCATCATACTATTCTAGGACGATTTGACCAGATTACTCAAGAGGTTAAGCGTTTTTCAGGTTATGTTTGTTATTCTCTTAACGAGAGCATGGTCAAATAATGGGAAGTTTATGAAAGAATGCGAAAGTATTTACCTTATACCTTTAGTTTTCTTATTCTACTATCTTAGCGCTGCTTAACATCTTCCGTACTTATTGTCCCCCTTCATAACCCTCAAAACCGTCTCTAATTCTGAATTGTAGCTTTAACATTTGCCTTTATTTTGTAATTATTTTTGTTACAAGACTCATGTTAAGAACCACTGTATAAAGCTTAGATATGATTATCTTGTAAATACAACCATCTTTTTTCAGTTAATAGATTATAAACAAGTTTGATCCACAATTTTCATATATATGAAATAATGGGATTCTTAAAAATCAAGAGAAATGCTGAAACGTTATCAAGTCATTATAGTAATATACTAAGCAATATTAACTTAATTAAAAAAAAATTGAAAACTATTTTAAAAGTTTAGCAAGATGAAAATATGATATTTAAAAATAGGAAATAAAACAAGAAGTATGTTGTAGGTTCCACTATTCCTCAATTTAATCAAGTCTTTAAAAAAATTGAAACACAGATTGGACAAATAAGATCTTTTTAAATAAAACAAAGTTTTGATATTAAATGTTTATGTTATAAATATAGTAATTCTGTTAAAGACCAAATGTTAAACCAAAATTGAGATTTAAATATTATAGTGTATACTAGGTAAAACTAAAAGTTGTGCAAAACCTTTTCGTTTTTTAAAGAAACTTTTTTTCATATTTTCGTAAAAATAAATACAATATTTTATTGTACAAATTTTTCGTATATCTTTTCTTTTAATTTAACTTTATTCCAAATGTTTTTGTTTCAATTTCTTTCAGAACTATTTACTCCAAGCATTCTAACATTACTTTACATGAGTTTTATATTTTGTTCTTATTTTTGTTCTTATTTTTCGCATTGAGTGCAAAGATACGGAAGTGTCTTGACGAATATTTTCGATTTTCATTCGTATCCCTCCAAAAAGGTGACACAGATATCCCCAGTGTGTGATATGTTACAAAACTTTGTGAAATGATGGAATGCGACGCTCACACTTAGAACGACACTTGAGGACATCACATCCTGCTCTTGTAGACAAGCGCAAGGCATTATTTGAAACAATAAGACATTCCTTGAAGCAAGCTAAGTTGGACGGTAGTGGGGCATTTCGGCAACAAACATCAATGGTTGTTGAGGCTTGCTATGAGACCGCCATTTTGATTGCAAAGAGCAAGAAGAGCCATAACATCGGAGAGTCTCTGATAAAATCAAGTATACTCCAAGCAGCAGAACTCGTACTGGGGAGAAATAGTGGAAAGAAACTTTCTCACATTTAAATATTAAACGAAACAGTCAAGAGAAGGATCAACGACTTGTCTCAAGTCACCAAAGATTAAATTCTCGACCAAATAAGAGGTTCTCCTGTTTTTGCCATCCACCGTGACGAAACGACTGACATCGCTCAGTGTTCTCAGCTACTAGTATATGTTCGTTCTGTTTCAGGCAACTGTTTAAAAGAGGAAATGTTGTTCTCACCCCCTATGGATAGTCCCTCTCTGGATAGTCCCTCTCTGGATAGTCCCTCTCTGGATAGTCCCTCTCTGGATAGTCCCTCTCTGGATAGTCCCTCTCTGGATAGTCCCTCTCTGGATAGTCCCTCTATGGATAGTCCCTCTATGGATAGTCCCTCTATGGATAATCCCTCTAAGGATAGTTTCAATATGTATCGAACTTCTTTTTAGGAAAATCAACATTCTTGGGATTCGCTGGTAGGGGTGTGCACTGATGGAGTTATAGCCATGCTTGGTCTTCAGTTTTGATTCATTACTAGCGTGAGAGAAAAGAATCCATCTCTTGTAGGTAAACACTGCATATTTCATCGTGAAACCTTAGCATCCAGGACCTTACCTACTGAAATGAGAAATATCCTGATCGTGGTTATCAAGGTTGTCAACTTTATTAAAGGTGGAGCCTTAAACAGTCGTCTTTTCAATTTGCTGTATAATGATATGGAATCTGAACATGAAGCATTACTTTTTCACACGAACGTACGATGGCTATCAAAGGGGAACATTCTTAGACGGCTTTACGAACTGCGAGAAGAAGTAGTAATATTTCTAGATTTGCAGCAGAAGGCAGATCTCCATGATAAACCCCAGCCTGAAGGCTCTCAGCTATTTCTAGCTTACCTGGTGGACATCTTCAAAGCATTGAATGCTCTCGACCTTAAACTATTAACAAGAAAGGAACATGTAGACACGTTCATTTGACAAACGCAAATGAAATCAGTAGTATTAGCTGGAAAAAACTAAGAATACATAGAGGGACAGAGCTCGACTCTAGGAAACAGAAGATATATATCACAATACAGAACAATCTTTTAAAGGTGGGTTTTCGTAAGAAAAGGGCAAGGGTGATAGTAACATACTTCTGTTGGTCGAAAATAGTGAATGAGATTTTACACATGCTCAAACGAGAAGTTAGATGAGTTCCAGACCGCCTTATGTAATTGAATATGCTTTCTTGATATAAACTTGGCATTTGCCATCTAAATTTATTCCATGCACTCATATTTCCCTGTATGTAACTTGATTTTTTTTAAAAATCGATTCGAAAATAAATGTAATTTTCCTTTAATCATTCCGAATCTATTTCTTTACATTTGATAGTATCCTTCAATAGAACTAAGCATAATGTTGGTCTTTGAAAATGCTGTTTTAAAAGAATTTCTTTGTTTCAAGCTATACAGTTTAATCTATTATATGTGAACATGCTTTGTTTTGTGGCTTACGTTGTTTACATATCCCTTTGAAAAATATACGTGAAATATTTATTTAACCTTTCTTCATTTTTCTTGAAGAAATGCCAAGTGACATTTGGATTATCTCACTTGTTTGCTACATAAAGTATCTATTGTCTTTTAATGTTTTCCAGTCTTCTATTTTCAGTAAGAATACTTCATTTAATCTCGCATTTTCATTTGCTAGGATAATACAAAAATACAAAGATACGTTCTGCTCTCATATCACAACAGTTCTTTTTTCTTTCTAAACTAACTTCTGTTACACATGGAATTTACTCTTCTATTTGTTCTCAGTTCTTAAACCTTTACTGATAACCCATTATATCAATTTCTCGTTCACTCCTAGCAACATGAATATTATTTATTAATACTAATCTTCATAACCTTGTAACTGATGAAATCATTTTGGCTTTATTTCGTATTTGTAATACCTAGAATATTTTTACTGCTTTTAGTGTCTTTTCCTTCTCTATAGCAGTAAAATCCCTATCATTATTACCACTACAATTTTACAAATATTATCACGATCCGTCTATCTCCTAATTTGCATTTTTAATTAATGTGGAACAATCAATCTTTGCCGGTGATATTTCATATTTCGCAAAATTAAATCTTCTGTCTCTTGTGTACATTTTTGTTCTCTGTAATTCCGTGGGATATTTAGAATGACTTTTTGATAGCTTTGAATAACGTTTAGATTAGTATTGTGACAGTGGATGATCCATTTTCATCTGAATTTTCTCACTGCATGCTGTCGCTGTTCTCTTTTGCACTAGCGAATATTAAGAATACAAACAACTATTGCTCACAATTTGTTCTATAGAGCTTGACCCATTGATTTCTAGCAAGATAACAAGATATTGATATATCTATCTCTGTATGTATATTTGCTTACTTATATACGTGCTATTAAGGAACGAGCTGACTAATGGGCTGGGCAGCTTTCAGGTACCCAAAATTTCGTATAGTAATACTGAACAACGAAACATGTGATTCCAAAGCCAACTTGTTGACCTTACGTTCGTTCATGGTTCCATATTTGTGCAATATTTTGATTTTCCCGAGAGGATACGTTTGTTTTATTACAAACTAAAGCAAACAAAAAAAAAAGAATGAGTACATGTTAGTTCAACAGTTTTTTTGTTTTGGTGCACATGAAAGCCTCAAAGATATTAGATAACGCAGTATAGCTGAAATCTATAATAGAGAAATGTAAGAAATAGCCTGTTGAAATTTTTGGTAATTACGTATCTGAGCAAATAGTAAATGAACTAATTAATTCCATGCAAAAAAATTCTAGTGTTATAAAATAATTTGTGGTTTTGTTCATATATAGAAACATTGCGCGTTCCGGGAGAAGGAAATATCGTGACTTCATCCACGAATTCTGTACGATTATTTTTTCCATAGTGAATTACTATAATTATTTTCGTGCAATTACTCTGAAATCTACACCGTTGTAGGAAAATTAGGTTAGATAAATAGCACCAAAAATATTAAAAAAACTACTACTGCAAATGATCAAAAATTCTTATAAACATGTTCTTTTGAGAGGATTTAACCCGCGATTACTTTTACAACATAATATTAGAAGCCATTTTTTAAAACAAAATTAATGAGATTTTTTCAATTAAGAAAATAATGAGTTTTTACATAGGCATAAGTATTTAGAATTTTCAGTGGGGTTAAATGAGATAGAGTGACACAATTTCTCTATTGTTTAGGTGAAACGTTTTATTTAAACTTTTTTTATTGTATTTGCTTTGAATGATTCTTTATGTGAATTCGTGTGTTGAAACATTTTTTTTTGTATCTAGGTCGAATCATTACGACAATATTAATAACACGGACAAAAGGAGAAGTCACTGAAAAGTTTGCAATTGACAATGAAAAAACTTTGAAGGCAAAGAAAAGTAAGAAAAAAACGACTGACACTTTAACCAAACGATCTATTAATTGAACCACTGGGATTGAACCAGTGCGTATGTTATTAACATGAAGGTAATGATTCTCCCAAGACAATAAAGTTTTATTTAAAGATAATTAACAGGTGCAGACGTGGCTCTGTGGTAATGAGCGTGCTTCCCAACCACTTGGTTCCGGATTCAGTCTCACTGCGTGGCCCCTTGGGCATGTGTCTTCTCCTACGGCCTCGAGTAGACGAAATCATTGGGAGTAGATTTGGTAGATGGAAACTGAAAGAAGCCCGTCATAAATTTATATGTATGTATGTGTCTTTGTCTGCATCTGTGTTTGTCCACCCACCATTGCTTGAAAACCGATGCTACTGTGTTTATATCCCCGTAACCTAGTGGTTTGGCTAAAGAATTTGAAAGAATAAGTACTGAGCTTACAAAGAAAAGTTCTGGGGTCGATTTCTTTGACTAAAACCCCTTTAAGGCTGTAATCGAACATGAGCGCAGTCATATGTCTGGAAAAAATAAAAGAATAATAGAATTTTGACCAAGAGTTTAGAAATTTAATATCATAAACATTTGACCCCAAGCCAATACAACATGTGTAAAACAACCATCAGGGACATTCTACTTGCGACCATTCGATCGTCCTTGACTGAATAATGAAACTAAGAATAGATTATCAAATATATTTCCTCTGCTTTCAAGGCGATATCATGAGATTTAAGAGAAACTTAGCTGATGCTTTTTGCAAGTGTCTCTCTCTTATCAATTTGCAGTGGGGACATTCTTTGTGTAGATTTGCTATAAAATTTGTAAATATTCCCTGTATATCGAACTGAGGGAAATTTATATTTATTACTTTGCAGGATGCCTAATATTTTACTGAAAGGCATAAATCTGGCGCTATAAATTTGTTTCTTTTTGCCAGCTCAGTGATAACCGAATGGACACTATCAGTTGATTGGATTTTTCTTCTTATCTTTAATATTTCTACACGGAATGAAATCTTGTAATATGCAAATACGTCAAACAGTCAGATTTATTCTTAATTCTTAGTATTTAATCCAACTGCTTTTATAATTAAGAGGATTTTTTTAAAATATTGCTTTGATTTAATAATTCGAAAGACCTGATACATTACTGGAGATTAAAGGAAAAAACCGAAGTTCAAATTTATGGAGGACTGCTGAAACTTTCCTGGCTTTGAGTAAAAGACAATTCAGGAAGTTCAGTTTATTGTGACTTTATTCAGCATACACCCCTCTCAGATTCACACACTTATTGCAGAAGTCCTTCAATTTTTCTGAGCCCTGTAAAAGAACTTGGAAAGTGAGGCATCCATCCATCCAGGCCTTTCGTGATAGCTTTAAAACCAGGAAATTTTCAGCACCCCGTCGAACTTCAATTAAATGTACCTGTGTACATTATTGTCATAATGAACTACCCTGGATAAAACAATTAGCTTCATCAAATGATTTTACATCAACTATAATGGAAACGAAATAATAAATTAAAAGATTGTTTCGTTTTTGATTTGGAACGAACATTTATACTCAGCGACATCTTGTATTACAATAATATTTTACAAATGACGTGGTAAATTTTTCAATCAGTGTAAACTATGAATTCTTGATAACTTTATGTTTTCTAATTTAATTCTATCTATTTAATATATTGCATAATATGAAATTCACTGGCAAGGTTTATTTGATAGCTGATATCCTAGTAATTCATTTCAACTAATGCATATTTTCTCAAAGGAATTATAATCGTAAAAATATTTATCGTTTCTCCAAGATTTTCTACTCACTCCTTTTCATGTACGACACAAACAGAGGATTAATGAAAGTTATTCATATGCACATATTAATGATATAGCGAAAATCACGATATTATAAATGTTTACCATGGCATCGTATAAAAGATACCAGCTATGACACTGATAATTCTAAGAATGTAACTGAACTCTATTGTTAAAAGAAGTAAAACGGCATTTCTGCAGAAATGACGGATACTAAGCACTGGTACAAATAAATCAATACTTAAAACATTAAACAGAGATTATAAGTCCTGTCACAAGAGGTATTGTAGGTGACAGGTTTCCTATAAGCTGATGTTCAATTTAGGTGCGAGGGAAAATGCGTTCATATCTCGACGATTTTGTTACGAACAACTAAAACGGACCATATTCTTTACAGCTAAATTCTTTAATAATGTCAGCTTTATATTCTGTTACTAACGAAAAGTGACAGATGTGACTTAAAGAGTCCGGTTTGATTAAAGCTGTTTTACAAGATTTGACAGAGAACGATTAAATGATATTATAAGGAAATAAGTGCTTATTGTCTTTTATTTATATCTTATTTTCGTTTATCAGAAGTACACTGCTGTGAAAATAATAGATAGTAAATATAATAAATAGAGAAATATTGACAGAAAATGGGTAAGTATTATATGAAACATAACATGTTACAATGACTTTCCTTCAGCGTCAAATATTTATCCATAAAATTATAACCTGTTCGTGATTTCATTTTGACGCGACACTGACTTATCTTCAAAGCAATACCGAAGGAGAAGAGGAAAACAGTCATGTAATTTACGATATTGTATAAGTACCCGTATAGCTATACATCTAGCCGACTTTATTTACATGATTTTTTCTCATTCAAATATTATCATCAATGATATTGTTTTGAGGTTTTCCCGCATTAAATTTCTATGATAATTTTATTTATACTGAATGACACACTATAGCAATAACCACAGAAAAGTGACATAGCAAATAAAATGAGCACATTAGGTGCAATTGTGGCTGTGTGGTAAGAAGCTTACAACGCTACCACATGGTTCCGGATTCAGTCTCACTGCGTGGCACCTTGGGCAAGTGTGTCTTCTATAGGTTTGGGCTGATTAATACCTCTTGAGTGGATTTGGTAGACGGAAATTGAAAGAAGCTTGTCTTATATATACATACATACACACACACACACACACATATATATATATATATATATATATATATATATATATATTATGATTGACCGTTGACTGAACACTATTCAATTTTTTTTCTCCGTGTTTTTCTCCTTGTCTCCGTATTCTTTCTGTTGAAGAGCGTAGCTCGAAACGTCAAAGACTTTCCGTATTCCCGAGCGTCATACTAATATATACTTTTGTTATTTACACCACCTGTCCTCGTCTGTTGTTATTATTTGTATATTCTCCCATATATATATATATATATATA
>NC_068992.1:18842186-18842980 GCF_001194135.2 Octopus bimaculoides
TATATATATATATATATGTACTGTGCATATATTCATATATCTGTGTGTCTGTATTTGTCCCCCCCCCACCATCACTTGACAACTAATGTTGGTGTGTTTACGTCCCCGTAACTTAGTGGTTCGGCAAAACAGACCGATAAGATAAGCACTAGGCTTATAAAGATTAAGTCCTGGAGTCGATTTGCTTGACTAAAGGCGGTGCTTCAGCATGGTCACAGCCAGATGACTGAAACAATAAAAGAATTATGATAATGGAACGCACACGCAAATGCGCATACACACACACATACTCACAAGAAAACTCACTGAAAACGAATGGCTGTTTTATCAGACTTCAATGATAAACATAGGTATGTATTTACCATATTTTAGAAACAAATGCACATCATAGACATCAGTTACCTCCTGTTAACATACCGAATGTTGCACTTTACTACTAAAATCCAGGCCAGTGTTTAGATTATGCAGTAGTTGAAAGAGGGATAATTTAAAACTTCATGCTCTGCAGAAATCATTTCATGTTACTTCAGGCAAGGGCAACTTTGGAAAGTAGCGAAAAAATACGTTTCTACTTGGCCGGCCTTCATCCCATATAAAGCTTGAAAATTTCGTTAAAATGTTGTATATTGTCTCATCAGTTGATAATGGTGTAGTTTCAATGTACAATTTTATATAATCACAATATAGAAGGATACGTGACTGGTATTTATACAACCGCACATGTTTTTTTTTTATTACTAAACTACAACAATATGTGGATGAATTACTAGTTAACATTCGTATATTGAATATAT
>NC_068992.1:18843925-18849777 GCF_001194135.2 Octopus bimaculoides
TATATATATATATATATATATATGCATATCAATACATACATATATTTCTCACCTTCGTCTAATATTTTTCTGTATCAATATAATGCCAACTGACAAAAGTAAGTTCCAGTGGTTATTCAATCGATATTGAACATATTTTTGTATTTAGAGAATAACATAAAACAAGGAACATCTATCTATAGATAGCATATCACAGGTTAGAGTTTACATATAGCGTGGATGAGGTTGGCTTTTGTCAAGACACCTCATAAAAATGTTATTTACGCATTGATTTATCGTGAGATGTTAGTGCCTGATGTTTATTTTGTCATGAAACAAAACGTTACGTTATCTCAATTATATCAGATTTTTGCCCTCAATGTCCACTGTACGTAGTTCCGATCCTCTTTTCATGTGTTTATCGTGTTAAGTAGATGGGGCTTTGAAAGCCTATTTTAAAAAAATAATAATAGATGTGGCGGATAGAATATTTAATACATGGAACGCTATTTTTTAAAATAGTAATATGAGTGCATTAAAACGTAAAAGTAAAAATAAACGATATCATTTTCTAATAAATACAAGAGAAGTACGGGTTTTAATGTTATTCTAACCACTTCAATGGTGCATATACCTCATTCGGTTTCCGGAAATAGCGATGACTGAATCGCCAAGTTAATATAACATTGCTCACTAATTAATGAGTGATTGAATATTTCAGGAATATGGCGAAGATTAGCATTTGTTTTTATGTTTCCTGAGAAAGGATACTTGGCAAAAGGAACGCGTATAACTTAGAGTCATGTAAAATATGCAGCAGTTGTTCTGCAAAATTACATGGGTCCATGCTCAATCGGCATGCTGATGAACCGATAACCTGAAGCATCTATAGAGCTATCCAATCATAAAAATAGATCAATTATTCAAAATAAAATGTCCCACATCGTGGCACTTTGGGAAAGTGTCTCCTTTCACACTTAATGACATCGTTATATATATCCCACTTACTATTTTACAAGCTAATCTACTAATTTGTCGAATTTGTTCAAGTGAGAATAGTTACCTGTTGATTTTCAGATTTTATAAAGATACATGCGAAATTTTGTCAACTATTTTCTTGTCTAATCTCCATTGATTGAAATTTTAAAGAACATCACTGAATCTTTAGATTATCGGATGGAGTACCTAGCGTTATTTGATCGGGCATTCTGCACTCTGAGTCCAAATTCCGCGAACCTCAACACCAACAACTAAAGTACGAACGCAATTCTTCGTCTGTCGATTCTGACTTTCTCACATTCTCAATGTGTGCCGTTCTTACTATTTTTGGAATGGTATCTGCAATTCAAAAATCCCTACGATCCCGCCATATTGTCACAGAAACGTAGAATTTTAATCTATTGAAAATTCTTATCTGTTTGTTGACTTTTAGACTCTACAAAACTCAGAAGAAGATTTCTCAACTATTTTCTTCCAGAATCTCAATTGATCGAAGTTCAACGACATCACTTAGGAATGTGGGTATTTGCGTTAACTGTACACATGATTGTGGAATACTCAACTATATTTAAGCTAACTTTAAAAAGGAAAATTCCATTGATATACCTACTGAATATTCATCGTCGAAAACGACGGAGAATTCACCGATAGTAATTACTAGATTGACGTATTGCTGGAACGTAAAAGCGATATAAATTGGATAAAGATTTCCTGTCATATATTTAATCAAACATGCATAAATAAGTAGTTGAATTTTCATTATACACATACAAGCGTGCGCACATCCACAGACAAACAGATAAATTCATTTTGAATACCACCAATTTGTTGTTCAGATTAATATAGCTCCACTATAGCCCTCCTCTGACAACACAGAAAAAATACTATTAAGTATTTATAAAATCATGATATCAATTTATTTACATCAATTTATTTAGATTAAATGTTTATCAATAAGCGCACTTATTCATTCATCTATAAATTAATCATTTCATCCATATATTATTCAATAAATTTATATACTGGGGATACATTCATAGAATACATTCTAAAATATAAAATTTTTCTATCTATCAAAATATGTAGCTGTCCAACATTCGACATACACATAGCAATACATATGTACAAACAAGCGACTCTCAGACAGTGAGACGTACTCACACACAGCCTAAAACACACTAAGATACGTATAAACTCTCTATCCATAACTTTATATATTTTGACAAGAACTTTTTATTTTATTTTGATTCTATCAGTTAAGTTCCAATTACTTTGACATTTATAATAGAATCACTTAAAATAAAAGACAAAACATTATATAACGTATTTAACGTATATGAACACATTACTAGACGTTTGCTTTTAACCTACCGAATTTAAGAAGGTAAATATATTCATAAATACTCTGATGAAACTATTTTCTTATATATTTAGGGAAAAAAAGTACTTAGACAGACTTGTTCAAGCTTGCAGTGCGGGCGTGTACATGAGTATACACACACATACACGAACACACACATACACACACACACGCACGCACGCACGCACATACAGATAAATACACATACAAACGCTGAGGTATAACAAGGTAGGTAGGGTGCGGTGAATATATTGTCGTCTAAATTACGGAAAAATGAAAATAACACTGAGATTAGATGTTATCGCGAGCAGACATGGATATTTTCCTCTAGGCCTTCTCAACTTTGTTCTAGCAATACGTCGTAAAAGTGAGCGCATAGAAGAGACAGAACCAGCAGCATTGGTCAGCCTTATTTTCATTTTCAGTTGTACCGACTCGAATTATGTGAAATAATGCGGCGCCATGCTCAATGACACAATGCGTCCGAAAATCCAGGAGCCGAGCTCACGAACTTATAACTCTTAACACAGAAACGCTAAGGATTATATTGCGCACAGTCAGGCCATCATTTTATTACGTATATTATTATTCTCATCAAAATTATTATAACTTTATTCTAATGTAATATTACTGCTTCTGCCTTCTTCTATTTTAGTAAAAATCATTCATGTATTTAATGGAGTGTTCACAACATTTTCTGTAGGATGCTTGTAATTACATACGAATTCTGATAAAAAAAATATGTCCTGACTGCTGCTACAAGAAGAAAACTACAACATATATAGATTAGGCATTTAATCTCATTAAGGGATAATTTGAGATCAAGGATCACCATTCTGTTGTCTATTGCAATACTTGAGGCTGTACACTTGACCTCCTTGTTTTCTAGAACTTGAATATTTAAGAGGCCTCTTCCATATATTTGCTGATTATACAATTCTTCAGCACTTGAGATTATTTTCTGCTTATTTGATTTCATAAGTATATTCTTTGATGTGCTATATTTTACTTGTTTTAGTCATAAGACTAGAGCCACGCTAGAGCACAGATTTGAGGAATTTTAGCCGAACAAATCGACTCTGGTACTTATTTTATTTCTAAGCCTGGTTCTTATTGTCTCGGTCTCTTTTACCGAACTGCCGAATTACAGGAGCGTGAAAATACCAATACCGGCTGTCAAGCAGTAGTGAGGGACAAACACACATACAAAGACACACACGCTCACACAATCACAGACACACTCACACACACACACACACACACACAAATAATACTTATAAGTTTTTTAATTCGATTCCTGAATTTTCAGACGCATTGTGTCCTGGTTTCAGTTTCCGTCTAACGAATTAATTCATAAGGCTTGGTCCACTGGAGAGTAGAGCTGAATACACTTGCTCAAGGTGCCACTCAGTGGGAGTGAAGCTATTGTTTTTTATTCTCTGTTTTTCATTAATTTACTTAGAAGTTCTGGTTGAATTTTGTATTTTTTATATTCTTTATAAGTTCGAAGATGCCCTTCTGATAAAGAAGAAATAATATATTGCAAAGTAGAAACCTCTTTATTTTGAGTTTATATTCCAGATCATGCAGTATTTGTCCAACATTTTAGCTGAAAAAGAACATCGAACACATTATATTCACAAACGATTCTGTTCGATAATTAAGTCATTTCATTGTCACGATGCCTATAGTTTAGGTATAAATCTCTAACAGACATATGGTTATACTTCGCAGCGAAGCATTCAATACATTGAGATCTTAACTAATTGAAGAGTTTCATAAAAGAAACGAAAGTATTGAAGCAAAGGAGAACTCAATACAAAATTGTAAAGTGCGATATGCTTTTGCACACCTAGACTAAATATCGATTATATTACAATTTGCAACTTCGCCGTCTCCTTTTCCTCAGGAAATGGTTCATATCCTCCTGTTGAATATGGTGACTCTGAAACACACATGAAAGAAAATCTTTAATTTAATATTCAAATATGTAGAGGTATGATTCCTTATTTACCTTTGTATTACCTTTGTGTGTTTGTAATTGCTTAACTTTAATATGAAAGCAATCAAGATATTGTTTCGTTAGATATTTTGTTCAAGTGTTCATATTAATGCTGTTTTACTGCTGTTTTACTGACATAAATTATCATAATACAACTATACTAAATCGTGTACAAAGCTGAAGAAGAGGGGTACCGTTGCTATTATTTTCAGAAGCAAAGAGTAGTAGTTGAATTCCTTGTTGACGAAGGAGAAACCCTGATAAGCATTCACAAATGCGTGAAAAATATTTATAAGGATAACGCTTTATTATAGCAATGTTTGAAGATAGACACACCGTCTGAATTCGAATTCTACCGCCCCTCTATAAAACAAATGAGCATTTCAGGCTTAGCACACATGCCTTGCGGTGGCCGACTGTCAACTTTTGTAAACCCTGTCAACAAGAAAAAGCAGACAATTTAATTAGAGCTAATAAGCGTATAACCATGAATGAACTGGAATAAGATCTAGGAGGTATTATAGTGCTCACGGGGTTTTTTATCCACTTCGGCATTCAAAAGTTTGTGTCTGATGGGTACCAAAGCAACAGTTAAGCACAGGATTGAAATGGTTAAGTGTTGTATCAAACTCCTTGAAAAACAAAAATCAAAAGCTTTCAAAGACTCATAACTGGTGATGAAACTTGGATTCATCGTTATGAACCAGAATCAAAACGATAATCAATGGAATGGTGTTTCTAAAGACAAAATAGTTTAAGTCAAAAAAGTCAGATGGAACGTCATGTCAACATTCTTTAGGGGTATCCAATGAGATATTTTTATTTTGATATTTCGATATTATTTTAATAGTATATGTTGCTGTAATTTGTGCAAGATTTCGTCTTAACTCTTGTTCGAAATATTTAACTTTCAAAGTGACACACAGTTACTGATCTAATAAATAGAAAAAATATTATTTCTAAATCACTCAACGAGAGACATTCAGTAACAGTACTCTAGAGTAAAGTTTATTTGCCAACATAATGTGGGAGTCCTGGTTAGGATAAAACTCCCATGTTCGAAAATATGAAGACACAAATATTGTGTCGTATAGCCAGCTGCCGACGATGTTTGCGTGGCTAAATAACAGTAACATTCATCCTAACCAGGACTGCCACATTATGCTGGCAAATAATCTTTACTCTAGGGTATCTCACTGAATGTCTCTAGTTGAGAGATTTAGAAATAGTAATAAACATAATATATATATATATATATATAAATATAATTAAGGGATCAGCAAAATATTTGCTTCACCATATACCGAAGTTCAGAAAATAGCAGCTAAAAAAGCTGAGAATCTCACAGATAGCATCACTTGTAACTCACAAAGGCAAAAACAAGGAGAAAAAAACAATGAAAAACTAACCAATTCAGATGGTTAACAGCAGACGCGTTTCACGATTATGATTAATAATTAATAATTAATAATCAATTTCCTTCATCAGTACTGTATTCCAGTAGTAAATTTG
>NC_068992.1:18850113-18851453 GCF_001194135.2 Octopus bimaculoides
GTTGAGAGATTTAGAAATAGTAATAAACATAATATATATATATATATATATAAGGTTCCGTTCCGTTCATAAATGACTATAGGATTGCACCTAGAAAGTTCCCCTCCGAAGCATAAGTGAGGGCCAGCCACCCCACTCCACGCGACCGATGTGACAGGCAAAGGCCGATAAAGCTTGGCACCAGTGACGTCGCAAATCATTTCTACAGCTGAATGAACTGGAGCAATGTGAAATAATGTGTCTTACTCAAGAACACAACATATTGCCCGATCCGGGAATCGAACTCACTACCTTATGATTGTGAGCCTGACACTTTAACCTCTGATCATGTGCCTTCGCACATACACACACACATTTATATATACATATACATGTATACATGTATATATACATATATATGTATATATATATGTATATATATATACATATATATGTATATATATATGTATATATACGTATATATGTATATATACATACATACAAATGTACATATACATATATATGTATGTATACATATATAATGTATATATACATATATATGTATGTATACATACATAACGTATATGTCTGTGTATGAAGTGATTATTATTAATTTTTTTCTTATATTCAAAGATGCTCTTACATTTTGAAGTACTTTTATATTTACAGAATTTATATATAAATATATAACTTAGATTTCCCCAAACATTTGAACAAACTGATTCCTTTCTAGTGGATATCAGTTTGTGTAATATAGACAAACAACCATAATGGAGATAATTTCGTATTTTCCAAATACAGTATTTTTAAAAAATATATTTGACTCAGTTATTAAATTCTAAATAACAAAATCAAATATGAACAACCATATAGAAAAAAAAAAGCAGAACTACTAAACGGTCATCCGTCTATAATTGATGCTAGAACATCTAAGTGCCTTCAAAATATCTTTCAACGTTGACATGCTTCAATCACTAGACTGCAGCCATCCCGAGACGTAAAGTTCCAATCATAAGATAATTTTAATGTGGAGAATGTTAAATAAGAAAACACAAACGTAGAAATATTCCTTTATCTCTGTGAAATAAATCCTAAGAGACACTGTTACGGAGTCCCTTAATACTTGCGAAAGATAAAGAAAGATTAAGATGAGAAATAATTATTGTGGAAAATTTACCACGATTTCTCACTTTCACAAATCAATGGGAACATATCAGCCAATAAGAGAGTAAAGAATTTAATTGTAATACTTCTCATTCTCTGACTGGGTCACTCAAAACATCAGAAACACAATTATATACACGTAAACACACACACGAATACATGTATACACAGACGTACATTTATATGCATATATATAT
>NC_068992.1:18855158-18862280 GCF_001194135.2 Octopus bimaculoides
ATGATGAAATGTATTATTATATAATGATAAACTGATCTACCTTCATTGAAGGTATATATATATATATATATATATATATATGTATATATATATACATGCATATACATGTGTGTGTGAATGTGTGTGTGCATATATGTATGTATGCATATATGTATTCATGCACACACAGACACACACATATGTGCACCAGTTTTATATTTCATATTTAATATGCGCGTAATGTTATGTCTGGAAATTTACTGTAGATATTATTTCTAAATTGGTTATCTCTTATTGTCATAAATATATTTGAAGTACCTGTTGAGTTAGAAAAAAGATAATATTAAATTCTAACGACTATGTGCTTCTATATAACCATGTGTTGTTAATAAGCAATGATATCAGAATTAGAGATGATAAAGTCAACGCAAATGATATACAGCACAATGGACAAATATTAGGACGGCGTTATTTTCATGGAGATGCTAAAGAGTTTATTCTGCTTGTTATTCACAGCAATTTGCCATGATTTCTGACATTATTATTTCTCTTCATTATCAGATCATGTATCTTAGCGAAAGTATTGTATTTCAACTTCGTTTAAACAAGTCAAAGTCTTTGTCTACAGCGACATCTATATATATATAATCCTGAGATATCACAGAACAGTGATATTGGTTTTTACTAAATTTTTCAAGGGGGAAAGAAAGAGCCATATACTTGTAGGGTATAATTTTATTGTACATATATCGCTCAATTGTTGTTCTAACTACTACTACTACTACTACTACTACTACTACTACTACTACTACTACTACTACTACTACTACTACTGCTGCTGCTACTGCTGCTGCTGCTATTGCTGCTACACTACTACTACTACTGCTGCTGCTGCTGCTACTACAGATACTACTACTGCCCCTCCTCTTCCTTCTACTACTATGGTGCTGCTGCCACTACTACTATCTTCATCATTGTTATTTATCTACTACTACTACTACTACTACTACTACTACTACTACTACTACTACTACTACAATTACTACTACTACTACTACTACTGCTGCTGCTGCTGCTGCTGCTATTGCTGCTGCTACTACTACTACTACTACTACTACTACTACAATTATTACTACTACTACTACTACTACTACTACTACTACAATTACTACTACTACTACTACTACTACTACTACTACTACTACTGCTGCTGCTACTACTACTCTACTACTACCCTTATTATTGTTATTGTTGTTGTTGTTATTACTAGTATTGTTACTGTTGATGTTGTTGTTATTGTTACTAATTTTATTATTATTTATATTTTGCTGCTTTTGCAGCGATATTATCGATGGAGAAAATCGACTTCACCTTAGTAAAACTTTTGTCGTAAACTCATCTTGACTCTGTGTAGTTTGATAATCTTTAGATAACAATATTGCTTTCTGACACAGTATCAATAACTTAGATATATAAAGGGGAGTTATGAGATAGTATCTTAGTTTCTTAATGGTGTTATAGATCTAAGGGAAATAAAATAGCTTCAAACGCAAAAAGCTGGGTCGCAAATTTGGCATAGAAACCACATCTAATCTCGTATGCTACTCAGAATTTCAGACGCATTTCTCTCAAATATCATTCACATAGAGTTTTACACTGCAGTGCAACTAACAAACAGCCACCCGTGCTTGTATTGGAAAATAGTAGAGATAGATATGTACATATAGGTGTACAGTGCTAGAAAAGGATTTTCTTGAGAAATAAACAACGTTAGTTGAGTGATGCGGACCACTGATGAATTTCTAAAAGAGTAAATAATTCAAATCCAGCACTACTTCTTGTAATGTTGTAATTGCTATCAGTCATTGGACTGCGGCCATGCTGGAGAAAAGATTTCGCGGGTTTAAAGCCCCACCTTCATCGACCTGGATGTTTTTTCGCTAGTTGTACATATTTTGTACATACCTGTGTTATGAAATATTAAACCGAAAAGACAAAAGGTCATATCCGGCACGAGCAATTTTATAATTAAAACAACCACGATCACCTCCTACACACAAACACGAATACTTCACACACAGAAACCAACACAGACGTTCATACACACATAAACACACAGCGAGGCACTAAGCACACAGACACTCACAATCACAAGTGTTATCCTGAAAACGAGGATGTTATTGTTTATACTTTTTCATCATGATCATTCGTATCTTCCAAAGAAATATTTGTTGTTCATCTGAAACTTTTAAGTTCTCAGCTTCAACATAAAGACTTTCAAATGCTCATGTTTAGAACGATGATGTTGGCTTCCGATGCTGCTGCGTTACTTATACTGAGTGTTAACGTGGTTCGTGGAACTTACATACTTAACATTTTATCATCGACTTCAGCTTTGGAGTAAAATGTAAATGTATACCTAAACATCTCACAATGAATATTTTGTGGTGATATAGAAATTCAGTGTCTCGGGGAAAGTATGAGTAGATATCTGTTCTGTTAGGAGAGACTGGGTGATGTATCTAGCATTATCTATCTATATCTTTATGTTTATTCACAAAATCATCGTACATGAATTGTTCTTAGACGACGGCTGTTAGTACATAATTATTGTTTTAAGCCATTCTTTAATTTCTCGACGACTTTCTTGGTACCCTTTGTATATCACTTTATCGATTACATACGAATCGGGTGTGTAACGTATGTTTTTACATTTTGCAGCTCTCTGTTTCTCATTATGACCATATAGAACGCTGCAAAATAGATCCTTCAATAGACAAAAAATATGACTAATCCATCATTGTATATTGATACCTCGAAGTTTCTGCCTGCTGTTCTGCACCGGACATTTGAGTTCGCCTTGGTTTTATATTGTTTCCAGTAATTGTGTATTTCATTTGCTGAAATCATCAGTTATTTCTTTATCCTAATTAATGAATGAAAGTACAACCGTTTGATCTCGCCTTGTAAATCCCCATATTATGTATAAACCGCTCTAGTTGCTTTAACTTATAATATATCCTTTAGAGTTACAAATTGACACTTTCAGGTGAATATAATGTCAATAGAAATCACCACATTTTCACATGACGTAGAACTGCTCTGCTAATATAGTATTCTATGGAAATGAAATCTCAACAAATCTCTCAGTGTCTGGCTTCCAATAAGTTGAACAACCATAAGAAAATAATTTCTTGAATATTAATTTATATCCTCCTGAAACTTCCCGATAATGTCCTTTTTATTTTCCTACTTTAAAAGAGAATTTAGTTTGAACTTACTGTAATTTTCAATATGGCTGTGGAAAGACATTCATATGGAAATATATACTATATATTTGGACAGATGTTTTCAGATTAATCTCTCTAGAGGTGAGATGATTTCTTTTTCCTTATTTGCTTGATAAACTATTAATTCGCTCATTTCTCTTATTAAAAAAAAATTATTTACTATTTTATTTATTTTAAGCTTTGTTTAAGTCTTGGGAAAAATTATGCGACACTGACTTTTTTTTCTTTCAAAAGAAATACTATGTACACATGAAAGTCATCTAATTAATTTTGTATCATGCAACAACCTACTTTTGATTAACATATCGCCCTCTGTGATATTGAACTGTAATTGTAAATCAATATTGAGGTGAGGCTGAGATTTGCAAAGAAATTTGAATTTATATACATTGCTTCAAGGCACTTTACATCTGTATCGTGAAAATGATAAAAGTAAAAGAAATATCAATACCAACAACAAAAACAAAATAATTTCCATACGAAAACATTTCTCTGTCATGAAATAAATTTTATCAGAATAAAAGTTATTTTTGTATGTTCTTTTTCTTTATGTCAACTACTTCAAATATTTCCTACTACATATTATCGAGTGTAGTGAATTCTGCAGACCAAAAATTAAGCTCCTAGCAAAAATTTTAATTCATAGACAATGCTAAAGGCATGAACGTCATACCGCGTGCTATTAAACCTGCGGAATATATACTATGTGTAACTCGTAAAAAAGAACAATTGTTATAATCGCTCTGGAGGATGGAAATTGCAAACGCCACATTGCGTTGCATTCAAGAATTTTTATAATGTAGTTTTTATCATGATGTCTGTTTCTGGGTGTGTATGTACGTGTGTGTGTGATTACACTGTTTGTTTCACAACCACGTTGTTTGAGTTTCAATCCCATTGATTTAAAAAGCACACTGTATTCCTTATGTATCTGAGATTACATTATCCAATGTATCCTTCCGTGTTTGACTGAGTAAACGATGTTATTTGAGGGACATGTTACTTCCATTGTTAGTAGACTACGCGATTAGGTAGAATTTCCTTATCCAAGTTTATGAATAGTAACAGCGATAGTATAGTCGATATAAAGTTGAATAAAAAATGTTGTTGATACGTTGTTACATGAAGGAGTCGTCGATTTAATAAGGTTAGATACAAGTGTGTGTATGAGAGACAGGGAAAGTGTGAGCAGGAGAAAGAAACAGAGTGAAAGGGAAAAGAGATAGATTGGAAGAGAGAATGAAAGAGTAAAATGTATGTCTGTGTACCGGCATTTGGCAACATTAGGGCACGTATAGAGTGTGTGCGTGTGTGTGTGTGTGTGTGTGGAGAGAGAGAGAGAGAGAGAGTGTGTGCGTGTGTGTGTGTGCGTGTGTGTGTGCGTGTGTGTGTGTGTGTGTGTACATTTGTGACAAAGTAGGCATAGCTGAATAGCCGAGACGTTGTCTTTGAAATAATTAAGTTTCGGATTTAGTCTCAATGCTTTGCATCTTGTGTATGTTGTTTATTATGTTATCGGACCGAAACAATTATCAGCTATCAACTTTCAAACTAAGAAAGACGTAATGATTCTAGCATTAATCTAATTAGTAAATCTATATACCCAGATATGCTTTAACTTTGACAAATATGGATATTATAATCAGCAGCTGTGGTTCATCTGTCGCAGGTCAACTCTAACCATGTATTCTTACTCATGATCAAATACTTAGGCATTTCAGACACGACTTTTATTTATTCTTACTTCATATCACCCACTAAACTATTTATTACATGTATCCATTAACTATTAGACCAACGTGAGTAAGATTTTGGGGTTAATTATGACAGATTGCATGACAAAATACTGGTTTCCCTGCTGGTTCGTCTATCTTAGCGTCTAGTCTTTTATGACACTTAGCCATGTTTAATCTCTCAGTCAAGGATATAAAGAACCACCGTTGATTGTTTATATTTTAACACCGGTAAGGACTACAAGGAAAGACAGGTTGGTGTGAAACAGGGAAATAGAGTGGGTCTGCTACGGAAGAATTCAGAATGCATAGAACAGGAGCAAATACCACATGACATAGCATCCGGTTTTCTAAAAATCCGCTAATCTACTGCACTAAACAGGTACTCGCTGTAGCAAGTCATAACGGAAGTTATAAAAGGCGGCAATATGACGTAATTGTCGTTTGCCCGAACAAGCATAACTGTGGGTATCCCATTGGTTAAGATTACTGCCCATATTTGAATTCTAAACTTTCGTCAAAGAGAATTCTTTCACGAAAGCTTTAAAATTCGTATATGGGCAGTAATTTTAACCAATGGGATACTAACAATGACGCTTGTTCGGGCAGACAACCATTACGTCATATTGCCGCCTTTTATGTCTTGCTGCATCACTTTTATCGAGCCGAAATGTTTGAAAAGTAAAATTTTACTAGGAGCAATTTGAACGCAGAGATACGGAAGCAATGCAATATGCCACTTTGTGTTATGTTCTATTGAGCGTCAACTTACAACGTATTGCAACCAATATTTCTTAAGGTCATACCATCGGTAGTCTTGGATCATGTGATCGGTAGACTCCATAGAAAATTAAACTGAAACTGCTCGGTAAAGTTTTCAGACAGTGAAATATATTCGTAGGAAAACCAATTATAATTACACTTCTATATTCACGGGCATATGGTGTAGTGGTTAAGAGCGCGGGCTACTAACCCCAAGATTCTGAGTTCAATTCCAAGCAGTGACCTGAACAATAAGAATAATAATTATAATTATAACTATAACAATAATAATTATAATAATTATAATAATAATAATTATTATAATAATAATAACATCGAAAAATACCTTAGGAATGAGAACACAGGTTTGAACTTTCTCCAAGACACCTAATGAAGGCTGTAAATAATGCAGTCTCTCCATTTGGCTAAAATTAGTATCAGAATCTCTCACAGATTATACATATAACTTCTTTAAAATGGTCACGACTCATTGGGTAGACCAGACATGCCCTGGGTAGACAATACATGTAAATATAATTAACTAGTTGTTAGTTATAGTTAAAATGCTATTGGCTGTTTCTTTGTGCGCTTGAAAAACGATGACGAGAATTGTGACATCAGCAGTAATAAAAGACAAAAAATGAGGGGACCATTACAAACCAGAAGCGAAACCACTATGCCATTAAAAATTCAATGCTGTTGCAAGAAATCGCTATATTTGGGAAATCCTGTCTTACAGAGAGAATACCTTGAAAAGTGAGGAGCTAGTGACACAAAATGATAACTAAAGAAATAATAATAAAGAAGGATGGTCTCTGTTGGAACGCTTTCTTTTTTATTATGTGCCTGCCTGATCAGTGCTGATACTGGGCTGAGAGCAAAAACATCAACTGCATAATGATCATGATAATGATCCTGATGACGATGAAGATGATGATGATGATGGTTGAACACCACCACCATCATCATCTTCGCATCATCATCATCATCATCATCAACAACAACAACAACAAAGAAAGCAGCAAAGACAACAACAGTAAGGAGGAAGCGGTTGTAAATAGGTTGTCATGTATATTATCAACGTGACGTCTTTATGAGTGTATGTAAACAACATATATTACCGTAACTAAAATTCCACTCGTCAACAAGAAAAAGAGAAGAAAAAAAACCTCCAGATGATTTATAGCGAATATCACCTTTAATTAACAAAATAATAATAATAATGATAATAATAATAATAATAATAATAATAATAATAATAATAATAATAATAATAATAATAATAATAATAATAATAATAATGATGATGATGATACAAATAAAGAGATAAAATAAATTGCACAATTTAAAAAAGCACA
>NC_068992.1:18863476-18864183 GCF_001194135.2 Octopus bimaculoides
TATATATATATATATATATATATATATGTGCATATATATACATATATATATGGATATCATGTTCGGTCTTTCGTTCCTCCTCGCTCACATTTCCTTGCCTTCTCTTCTCCCTCCACTTTTCACTTCACTGTGTCCCTGTCATTTTTATCACCCCTCCCTGATTCTTTTGTCCCTCTGCCTCTACCTCTCTCTCTTCTCTTTCCACGTGACAGTGTTCGGCCAGCCTAACCGTTCTTTATTGGGCGGCTGTTGTGCGTGCAACATCGTTATTTCTCCCTGTGCCTGTGAAATCTTGTATCCCGGCTGTAAGGTCTTATTTCCATATACGCCAGCTTAATTTCATTCGTCCTTAGTCGAAAGACATCTGCTGTTGTGTCCCGTTATTATTCCTACTGTATTTGTGTAACATTGCTCGTTATTTCCGTCCTTGTTTTTGTATACATTCGCAGCTTTCTTCCAAGGAATCTAATGCTCTTGGCTTAGTTTTTCCTTGAGGCTGTTCACATTGGAGCAATATCGAAGATAACCAACCGAAATTGCAAGGATAATCTGGATCTCGACTGAAAAAAGAAAACTCCGAATGACCTGTCCGTGTCTCCTTTGTATCGTCTATCTGGATGTTTTACCCTTTCTTGTATCACATAACTGTCTGGATGTTTTGTGTTCTTGTCCCATTCTGTATTATATATATATATATATATATATAT
>NC_068992.1:18864610-18869637 GCF_001194135.2 Octopus bimaculoides
TATATATATATATATATATATATATGCGCGTGTGTGAATATATGTATACAATATACATATATGTGTAAGGCAGTGAGGCTGGTAGAAACGTTAGTACGCCGGGCGAAATGCTTAGCGGTATTCCGTCTGTCACTACGTTCTTGAATTTCACTATCTGTCCCTCCATCACTCGCTAGTACGCTGCCCAGATATGAAGTGCTGGCAACATCTTCAACTGGCTGATTTCCAACTGTTATTTTTACATCGCTTTGTTTGTCCTCTACCCATACTTGCATATCCTTGGTCTTTTCATGACTGATTCTGAGACCAATTTTACTAGCTGTTTCAGCAAGATTTGTTGTCAGTTGCTGCAGTCCTTCTCCGGATTCTTCCAGAAGTGCAATGTCATTAACAAAGTCAAGGTCAGCCAGCTGTTTTTGTTGTTGGTTTTGTTCTTGTTTTTGCTGCTGTTGTTGTCATTGAATACCCATATATGTGTGTATTTAATTTTTGATTCAATAAAGCGAAAACAATACAAGTTATAAAAAATAATACGAATAGTTGGTTTGTAGTTTTGTATTTCAATATTTCAAATTTATGACCGTTTTATTACAAAATGTTCGGAGAAATGGTCTATACTCAGAACACTATGTATCCGGGGACTGGTACTTAATATCAGCGAAGTATTTGCAAAAGAAAAGGAATCTCTGATTTGTAAAATTGTGTTCAATGCGCACGCATTGCTCATGCGCGCGCACACAAGCAAAATACATTTACACCTCTGTGGGTATGTATGCAGTTCATAGTCTCCCGTGTGAATACGCTTTATACTCAAGTAATGAGTGTAAATGTCTCTTTCCTACTTGCTTTTATATGTGCATGTATCTATACCTAGTGCTCATGTATGCATATATTCAAATAAAAGGAAAGAAACAAATACGTCATTATATGAATATCATACAAACTATATCTTTTTCCCTCATTCATTGAATTTGGAGCATGCAACTCTGTTTGTTTATCACTTGTCAAATACTAATATATATGTATATATATCCCAGAGCACTATGACAATATATATAAATGGGACTGTGCAGTCAAAAAACAAGAGCGGTAAGTTTTGCGGTCGTTTAACATAGTTGTTGCTATTTTGTATTTTTTGTTTTTGATATATTCTCATCCTTTAGACTGCTGCACTTAAACACAGTTCCTAACATTCGTTTCTTATCCTAGAAGATATGATGAGAAGTGTTTTATCCTCCGATAAAACACCTGTAATTATTGAAACGATCCAAAATTTGTATTTTTTCTTTAATGCATGGGTATCATTTAGTTCCGGTGAGCTTTGTTTGGTAAATTATCAGCTTAGTTTCCTCTACATTTAGCACTGTACGTAGTGTTTGGCAACAATGTCATATCCGCATGTAGGAACTACTCTGCTGGTGTTGGTGGGGAGCGGTAATGATGATGATGATACAGATGTTGGCTTTTGCTCTACTAAAGTGCAACTGGCATTTTTTTTATCGAGATAGGTTTGTTTGAAAGCATCCTTATCTCATCTGTTATTTATTCAATAAATATTTTTCGTTCTGAATAACAACGTTGCATTTTATGTCATGTATGCAATATATCTCCCTTAGGTTAAAGAAAATCTACTTTTTCATTTACTAGTATTCATAATATGCATCCATGCATAAATTTCTGCTGGTGTGATGTTTCCTCCACTTGATTTTAATGAATATTGTCAGTCTGTTGGTAACATAAGGAAAATGTACCCTTAGGGTACGAATTAAGTTTTTTTTTTTGTCTTCTATCGAGATGTTATTGTTGCATCAATGATTTAGTATGCATGTAATATGCTCGTTTATCCCGATATTGTTCAATAAGTATTGTCTAAGTGATTTGATGCAGCTAACAAATACAATTTGGAATAACTTCGAGCATTTGTCTCCCTATTCTGTTTAACATACATCATAGCAAGTTGTCCGTTGTCGTGGAAGTAAGAAGCTGTCTTCTTAATCTTAATGTTCAAGTTTTGGTCCTCAAATATCCAATTTATCATGTAGATTTTAGTGTTAGAACTGATATCGAGAAATTATTGTGGGATATGATGAAATTGAATGCGGACACCTTACATCTATACCTGACGAAGTCTGTTAATATATTCTATTCTTAGAGTTTTACTCACATTTCCAACATTTAGATTAAAATCGTTTCGGAGAAACTTAGAAACTTACAGCATTAAAGACAATGCTGATAGGTAAGCTATATTTCCTCATTTGATACTCATACATGAACGCGTATCCTGTACACATTTCATCCCTGTATCACGAAAAAATCTTTTGACCGGCTCTGTTTTTTTTTGTTTCGTAGACACTACTTCGGGTTATCGATAAAAAAACTAGATGACATTAAAACCTTATTTTCTCAACTCATCATTACTGCTAGCTTTGGCATTTATTTACAGAGGCTGACAAAGGATTCCCATAAAGGACGAACAACAAAACAAATAAGTTGTCTTCCCTGGGATAATTTCGATGATTTGCATTTATTTTCGAAGTCCTTTTTTTTTTCTTTATTTTCACCTCATTATAGTCAGTGTTTTAATAGCATCAACTCTCAAACTAAGAAAGACGTAATGTTTCTAGTATTCACGAATGTGGAATACGTCTTCACACAATCAATGCGTATTGTCAATATATTTAAGCAAAGCAGTTTTCTTAATAAGGAAGTCGGCGACTCTTTACTATTCATAATGCATGACAACGTATCGTAGCAATCATTGTGAAACACATTCACCAACGTAGTGGCATTTACACATTTCGAATTTATTATGTGCCTGCGCTTTTATATTATAAGTGTATCCGGTTCCTTAACCTTATTCTTGTAAATAGCATTCAGGATATATTGTCATTCGAACAGGAAGACAAACACGGTTAGGTAGAACACGAGTTTCTTACAACAGTCAAATACAAAGTCTCTCGTAGATTATTTTTCCTTCGGTTGTGAAGCTTAACTATCAGTAGATAGGTATATATTTTAGATATTGTGTGATAACATATGTTAGGAAATGCTTTTTGACAATACTCGTTCCATATCTGGGACAATTTATTACATTGCTATTTACAATCCAGATCCATATCACTACAAGAATGCTGATGTAATGTGCAACGTCCCCCTTAAAAATGGAGTATATGTTTAAAGATTTCACTTTCTTTATTATGAATTCTGAACTTCGCTTCTACATTTGGATAGCAACAGGATTGCAGATATATGTTTGTTTGTTTTATGCCAACTGTTGATGTTAAGGGAAATATCTACCAAGCTAGCATTGCATAATCGACATTTTCAATCACAACGTAGATATTCAGAGGCTTTCTTATCTCTCTTGTTGTTCTGATATTTAAAAAAAACCCACCTGTCCTTAGATAATAAGTATACAGCCGTCTAGATGAGAAATGATATATTTATTACAGAAGCAGGAGAGGCTTCTATTCTTGCTATGCTGACATGATGCGTAATTCTCCTGCATTTCTGTTAAAGTTAGTTTAGTTACACTTGTTTCACATAGAAAAGTTGTATACTGATAACACACGGAGTAGCGTTTCAAGAATTCTTCACCTAATCTCATTGTGTAATTACCTTCACTAATGAGTATGCACGTGATGCACTAATTTCTCTCTTTCTGTTCAATAGGTGCTGTCTAAGTGATACGATGCAGCATTCAAAACCGTCTGAATTGAACTTTTGCGTTTGCACCTATCCCTAATATTCACTACTGATGAGGAAGTTAGCAGTCATTATCTGTGACTTCCTAGTCCTGATGCGCATTTTCGGATGTCTTTAAGTGTTTAATCCAATATCACAGGTGTTGGTACTAGAACTGGAATTTAAAAAAAAAAATCTTTGTGGATTATAGAATTATTGAATGCAGACAGCTCAGGCATCCATATATTCCAAAGTCTTCTCAAGTATTCTTTGTCATTTAAGCTTTACTTAGCGAAACATCATATGCAATATTCTCGTCGATTAAGAGGTATTGTAACATTCACCCCCGGAGTAATAGGCGACAGACAGGCTATTTTCCATCCATATTCTTTGCTTGGTCAATAATTTACCTACGAAATATGAATATTTATCCTAACTAAATTCCATTGCTGTTTCGTGAGAATATTGTAACTATTTCTAAGTCTTTCTAGGTGTCGTGAATATTATTCGAGTACAGCATAAAACATTTAAAAATTGTGTGACTGACAATGTTTCTCTCATCTGCAGGGATATAAATATATATGAATATTCCAATAAAAATCGGGTATATCATGAGGGAATATGCCCCCTGCATCAATGCGTTTTCTTATGTTTTAAAACCTGGGAAGGTAAAGTAGCGAGCTGGCAGGACCGTCAACACACTGGGCAAAATCTTTAGCAGCTTTTCGTTCATCTTTACATTTTGAGTTCAAATTAGATCGACGTCTACTTTGCCTTTCATTTTTCCGGGGACCAAAAATAATTTCCAGTTGAGAGTACTATGTTTGATTTAATCAGCTTATTCACCCTAAGTTGCTGGCCTATGCTTATATGTGTATATATATGCTTGTATGTCTGCTTGCATATATGTTTGCACATATGCATGCGCATATGAATTTTCTTTCAGGTTTTTTTTTTCATATTTAATTCATTTACTCGTTTCAACCAATGGACAGCATTAATCGATATATTGATCTCATTTCTTATTTTTATGTTTGGTACATAATTTACGTAGCATAGCTGGAATTGCTTTTTTTCGAACATAAAGGGTATTTCGGAAACACACATATATACACATACATACATACATACATACATAAATACATACATACATATATATATATATATATATATATATATATATACACATATGCACATACATTCATACACACACATATATATATATATATATATATTGTGTATGTGTATGAGCAATTTTGTATGTATATATTTATTTGTGAATATATATTTACATACGCCTGTTTGTGTATGCATGAGACTCTATTCTACAGTTTATGCCAAGC
>NC_068992.1:18872096-18874445 GCF_001194135.2 Octopus bimaculoides
TATATATATATATATATATATATATATGTATATATATGCATGTATGTAAGTATACATTTAAATTTAATCTTCTCTCGTCCACCACATTAATTTCCTTGTTACGGATTACATTGTGGGTCATGTGATCGCTTTTGTTTCTGAATTTATTCATGAAACTCATATGTTTCCTTCGTTAAACTTTTCCCTAACTATGCTTTCAAAAGCAGGTGCAATTTCTCACCTGTGCAGAAACATATATCAATATATGAAAAGGTGGAAGGCTTGAAGAAATTAGATTGTGTTATTTCGTTGTGACACCTAAGTTGTTGATAACTCAGATGTTTCAAAGATAAAATATTTAATAGTCTATGAAGACATTAATTCCAAAAAACTAAATGCGCATGATGATATGAATGATGTTAGGAAGAATGAACAAGCGCAATGCATGATGGAATAGTTTTGACATTGTTGCAGTGGTGGCATGATCTTTTCGTTTTTTATGCAAATGTTTGGGGCTAAACTTTACTAGACCGACATGAAATTTGATTCGGAGTCGGAGTTGGAGACCCCTTTCGGTCACGAATGACCATGGGATTGCACCTTGAAAGTTACCCTCCTAGGCACAAGTCCGAACAAGGTTGTTTATAGAAAACCAGCAGTCGCACATGCATACCAGCCTCCCCTTTCCACACCACCGATGTTATCCGAGGGAAAGGCAAAGGCCGATACAGCTTGGCATCAGTGATGTCGCAACTCATTTCTACAGTTGAGTGAACTGGAGCAATGTGAAATAAAGTGTCTTGCTCGAAAACACAACACGCAGCCCGGTCCGGGATTCTAACTCACAACCTCACGGTCGTAAGATCGACGATCTGACCACTGAGCCATGCACCTTCACATGAAATTTGACTCTAAGTGTCATTATAGGGAAGGTAGTCTTCGCCAGTTGTATCCAAGCTAAGCTCGATAATAATGGTCTGGAACCCGAAAAGTCGGTAACGTGTATGTGTATTATTTCTTACTGAAAAAAACTTGAACCCTGAAATGCTACATAAATAAGGCCGATTGGCATAATGTTAATACTACGTAGCCGCTGCTAGAGGGTTATTGAAAATAAATCCCGCAAAATTCAGATAAAGATAGTTTGCCATACCACTGTCGGCAAGGAGCTGAAACGCAGCAGACACAGACTGATGTAAACCACTATTGACAAAAAAAAAAAAATGTAAACGTCATAATTCTTTAAAAGCGCTAAACCTTTTTTCAGTAATATTACTTTCAAATAGAATATTACTGCTTCACAATCGATATAATATTATACTGTTTTAAAAACAATACATTGACGTAAAATCCACAGCACTCCATGCACAGTTATTACGAAAGAGTAATTAGAGAAATTCATGTTCTCTTAATTTCTGTTGACCACAAGCCAAATTTTTGCATAAGACAAAGCTCCTTCAGAATATTTACCACCAAAATATACATTTTTTTGTTCAAACCTCATACTTACAATTAGCGTGATCTATGAAAGCATGTAACCAATTTATTCTAGCAAAAAATTGAGTTAGTTATTTACTTCTACTTGCGATATGAATAAATTATCACTTGAAAATGTCAGGCACAAATTGTGGTCCGTCTTCCCGTATGAGAATTCCCCGGGTGAAAACGTTGACAATAATTTTAAAGGTTTCGATGTATATAAAAAAAGGGTGGATTGTTACTGAGATGCCTGAATATGTCGAATGTGTTAAGAAAGGTTTAGTACCAAGTATACGACAAGAATTTTTTTTAAAGAGATGGACGCTGATGGATAAAACAGGGCGCTCGCCTGTACTAACAATGAAGTTACAGATAAGTCGTAAACTTCGATAAAAATAATAGAGGTAATGGGAAATTATAGTGAAGAAGGTGCAGCAGATGCAAATGAAAGGCTTAGTATTGACATGCTAATTGAAATGTTTGGTGAAGCAATCAAAGAGTTTGAACGGCGTTCCTACATGACAGAACAAGATGTCACGAATATTATTTGATGCACAAGCCGAGAAGAGAGTGTGTTAATGGACAAAGCCTGCATCTGAAATACAAATCTTCAATTTCAAACACCGGGAATATTTCTCCACAACTTCAAAATCTCTTAAGAAACGGACATCTGAGAAACAGCAATACTTTCAACCCTCAACATAGAGAGACAGTAGCTGTCTTGTTTTATGAAACAATAAAAGTTGAAACTTAATTTGCATGAATTACAGTTACTTGTTTAAATAATAACTCATTGGCTATATATAAATACATTCATACATACACACATACATACCTACATACATACATACATACATACATACATACATACATATATATATATATATATAT
>NC_068992.1:18874553-18875419 GCF_001194135.2 Octopus bimaculoides
AAGAAAAAACAACAACGTGAGGGCGTGGAATAAGTGCAGTGTTATTGGTCCCTGAGGAAAGGAAATCCCTCGCAGGATTACCTCATTTTTATCAACCAAGTGGATTAGAGCAATGTAAAATGAAGTGCTTTGCTCAAGAACACAACACATCACCTTATCCATCAATCGAAACCACAATCTTACGAACATCGGTCCAATACCCTAACTAGTAAGACTCGCGCCTCTACGTGAGTGAGAGAGAGAGAAAAGGTGAAAGAGAGAGAGAGAGAGAGAGAAAGACGAAGTGAGAGAGAAAGTGAGAGAGAGAAAGTGAGAGAGAGAGAGAGTGAGAGAAATGTGTATTTCTATGAATTTGTTCGACCACTACTGCCTGATAGATGGTATTGGCTTCTTTACGTCCTTGTCGCAGAACGGTTCGGCAAAAGACACAGAATATCCATCTGTCGTAAAGAAAATTTTGTATCATGATCAATTTGTTCGATTGAACCATTGGAGGCGGTGCCCAACATGACCGCAGTCCAACAACTGAAAGAAGTGAAGGATGAAAGACAGCAAATGTTCAAACTTATGGTAATATACTTTTCAAATACGATTTCTGATGATGTGGACAAAAACTATGTTCAACAACACCATAAATTTCAAAGTAAATATTGTCATATACGTGCTGTTTTGCATGAATATAAATAAGCTGTAATATGGGGATAACTGCTTATATTATAGTGTCTCAATAAATATAAACGATTAATGATCGACTTTTTCCCTCTTGTAGACTATCTGTCTCGTACTGGATTTGACACTATTAGTTTACACTGTTAAATATATATATATATATATATATATATATATGCCGTTCTGGTTCTTTCACT
>NC_068992.1:18875429-18875835 GCF_001194135.2 Octopus bimaculoides
ATATATATATATATATATATATATATATATATGCCGTTCTGGTTCTTTCACTTTTATGGACACGTACATATATAAATATGGATATATTCGAATATATATATATGTGTGTGTGTGTGTGTGTGTGTGTGTGTGTGCTGAAAGCTGAAAAGGAACACATGAGTTGATATGTGTAAGGAAAATGAGTCAAGGTAGAAAATGCTAATATAATTTTATCATAAAAAAAACATCTAAGTATCGGGTTCAGTCATTGAGACTTTTTCAACTCTGAGTAGTGAAAACATTTAAATTTGGGAAAAATTAAATGAATTTTTTTATAAAATAATATTTGCATAGTCTTCAAATACCAGGGGCATTTTCCATGTTTCTGCCTGTCTCCGTCTCTCTTGTTACTCTTGTGGGTTCGAGG
>NC_068992.1:18876102-18878829 GCF_001194135.2 Octopus bimaculoides
ATATATATATATATATATATATACATATATATATATATATATATTTATATATGTATTTTCACAGACATAGATATACATATATATGCGCACGAATATATATCCGTATGCATGCCTGTATGTATGTTTGTATGTAAGCATAAACACTAGGCTCTCGTTTATCTTCCTTATATTTTATCATTGTAATTTAAATAGGTGAATTTCTCGTATAATTATTCCAAAAACAATCTCGGGAATATTCATCCTCTCTACATTACACTTATTTCACATTCTTTTTATACAATCTTTCTTTCCTATGCACTTTCCGACTCTTACTCGCACCTAATACGTCTTTAGTTACAGACTCACACATTCCCTGTAGCAGAATATTTTTTCATCTAAAAATATGACAACATCGTGTTTCCGTTTCGTCATCCCTATATATCTGCGAGCTTGTGCATGCTTCGCACTCACAAGTGAGCATTTATTATGTATGTTTGTGATTAATATGTACTTATGCGTGTGTACATATACGTCTGTCGATGTATATATTCACAGACATATACAATATATACGTACATATAAAGGAAAAGGGTATCATATATATTGATATGGGCTATCACAGTATATGTTATGTGCTTTGTAACAGCATTGGAGCATTTTAGCTCCTATTTCTAGCTATATATGTATGTGTGTATATATTGCGCCTTTTCTAGCAATGTAGGTGTTATTCACACCCTTAGTTGAATATAATTATCATTTACAGTATAATGTTGCAAACAGCTGCTTTTATTAATTTCATATACAGTGTCTCAAAAAAAAAAATGTATACACACTTTAGCAGCTGATAACTCAATTGATGTTTTTTTTCTTTCCGGATGAAACCCAGTGGAATTAATTATGGCTGATAGACTAAGCTTTTGAACAAAGGGAAGTCATTCTAAAATGCTACTGGAAATGTGAAAATGCAGTTGAAGTGCAAAGACAGTTTAGGAGGGAGTTTAAAACAGATCCACCAATGTGACTTACCATCACCCACATTAGAGATAAGTTTGAACCCGATGGAACTGTTCAGAATGTTCACGAGAAGCGTTCCAGAAGACCATGAGCATCGACAACCCCAACAGACCATGAAGTAATACTGAAAACGCATCACCAATGTCCAAGAAAATTTATGCGGCAAGCAAGTCGTGAGGTAGGTATGTCAAAACCGTGTGTCCAACATATTTTGAAGCGTTGTCCAAGGAAACGTTGCGTTCCAAGATTAGTCCACACTACAAATAATGATGATCCAGACTGAAGAGTGCAGTATTGCGAGTGGTACTTGGCACGATGTGTAGAAGTTGCACACTTTCCAACACAAATTGTGTGGAGTGATGTGGTCACATTCAAATTAAATGTTTCAATTAACCGCCAAAATTGCACTTACTGGGGACCTGAGAATCTGCATGTTATGGGGAAAAAAACCATGTTAATTTACCCGGGGTTACAGTGTGGTGTGGCTTATCATCAAGAGAATTAATTGGACCATTCATTTTTGACGCTACTATGACTGGTCCCGTTTACTTGAACTTACTTTACTGTCATGTCAAGCATTAGAGAAGACTTTGAAGATGAGTTTTGTTTTCAGCAGGATGGAACACTTCCACACTACAATCGCGATGGTAGCCAATTCATTGGTATAATGGTAACACACTTAGTCAAGTTAAGAAAGGTATATGGGTTCGAGACCCACGCGGATTCGAAAGTCTACCTTTTTTTCTGTCGAGGGCTTATATGCCCCATTATTAGACTAGCTTCCTTAGTCATTGCACGGCAATCGCTACATGCTTTAGCCTTATATAAATTGCATTATTATTATTTACAGGACTGTAAAATCCGGCACCGTATAACAAAACCATTCGCACCGAATGCACATAGAAAGTGTGTTTACAAAAAAATCAACAATACGTCAGCAAAAAGATACATGCACACACACACACACACACACACACACACACACATACACATACACACACACACACATACGGAGTCACACCCACACACACACACACGGAGTCACACCCACAGACATACTCTTTCGCCCAAACTTTCTCTCACTCTTTCTTCCTGTTTCTTTGGTAACACTGCGATGGACAGGCGTCCCGTCCAGCTGGGAGGAACACATACGCCATAGAAACGAGGAAACCGGTCCCATGAGCCTGGCTAGGCTTTAAAAGGGCGGCGAATAATACCGGACAGACCTGATTTAGGGTTAATCATTATATATTGTTTTATCTCTATACTTTTTTAATGATTACCTAGAGTATGCTATATTACTTAAATTTTTATAAACATATTTACCCGTCTATTAAACTTGATATTTAAATGCACGGTTAATTACTACATATTGTTTATCTCTATACTTTCTAATGATTCCCCAGAGTATAATTTGTTATTATTTTATATTTATTTCTCTAAATATACTTCACCCCCACCCACACACACACACACCTTTATAAGGTCTGTATCAAATTTTTCTATAAAACAATACTCAGGTAACTGTAATGTTCCGTGCTCTTAACACATAAAAACGTAAAAATGTAAAAGTATATCTTTTTCCTACCTCCGACAAGATTCAACTTTATAATGATTTAATTAATTTAATTAATTTTTTAAAGCCTGAATCCAAACAGCTGTCAGGGATTATGTCTATTTTTGTAATTAATAAATATAATTATTAATTGATTTTTTTTCTATTTTCATATTTTT
>NC_068992.1:18881245-18891955 GCF_001194135.2 Octopus bimaculoides
TATATATATATATATATATGTATATATGCGACGGGCTTCCTTGAGTTTCTATCTACCAAATTCACTTACAAGGTTAGGCCCATGGTGCTACGCAGTGAGACTGAACCCGGAACCACTTGTTTAGGAAGCACACAGCCACACAAGCACACACGCACACACAGGCGGACACTCACACACACACGTTTATATTTATGCTTAAATACACATACGTGTATATTCGCATATGTTTGTGTACGTATGTGAGTGTGTGTGTCTGTGTGTACTTAGAGAAAAATTGGGGACAACTAGAGAACAGATATAAGTACGTGTATATTTATAATCTGTTGTTCTTGCGTGTGACAATATTATCTCGCATCTTTAAAGTGACCTACTTCAAGCAAGATATATGTTTTTCTTATGCCATCCGTGCTAACAATGTCTGCTACAACATTTATATCACGACGCATATCATTGCATAAATGTTTGTTATGGAATGGATATGTCATCAATTGACAAAGAAAAATAATTCTTTATCTAACGCACTGTTTAACTCAGCTGTTCTACTTCATTGTATGCGTAAAACCAACATGTGTTACATATTATGAATGAAAATAATGTGATTTTATGGAGGAAGAGACGGAGCCGGTTTCGACTACTAGTCAAAACGTTCTTATTTCAATCATGCTGTTAATACAATTGATACTACGCAAAATTTACTTAACTATGTGTATGCTTGTATATATCATGTATGAATGCATGTAAATATATGTACTCGGATATATATGCGTCTCTATTTTCTCAATCAAAATTTATCTGCTGCTTATATTGTTTACGTTTTTGGATGTTCGGGATTAACATATATTTTAAGAAATTATTATTTCTTATATCTAATTATTTATGTTATGATTTTATTTACTCCATGTGCCCAGACATTGTACACACACATACACATACACACACACACTATATATATATATATATATGTGTGTGTGTGTGTGTGTATATATATGTGTGTGTGTGTGTGTGTGTGTGTGTGTGTGTGTGTGTGTGTGTGTGTGTATACATATATACTCACATACTCATGATTTAGGTTTTTGAACGAAACATATATTAGTCTAATTGTTGAAGAAATGCAACCTGGTACATTCTGATGGTTTTTCTTTTTCCACAGCTCTAAGTAAGATAAAATTAATGAATAGTTATCAAATAAACGAGGTAAATAATATTGCAACAAGCGAGAACGCTCTCTGTTTTCTAGTGTTATAGCAATTGTCACAAGCCTATGCCCATGGTGCCACGCAGTGAGACTGAACCTGGAGCCATGTGTTTGGGAAGCAACCTTCTTACCACACAGCCACACACAAGCATACACACACACACACAGACGGACACACGCACATATGTTTATATGTGTAGTATTATGGCAATTGTCACTTTTGCAATAATTTTTTGCCAATCTTGGGCAAGAATCCCCCAAATTTACAGATGGAAAATAGTGTGATAGCTATTAATCCATGAAACACAGAAGTGAAAAATGGATACTTCCGGTTGCATTCAAAAGAACCCCAGATACATTTTCTAACTAGTATTTACGCAGGGCTTACTATAATTAGAAACTTTATTTTACAGAAACCCTGCTGTGTCAATGCAATAATATATTCAAGGCCACGTTTTATTTCGAAGTCCGGAGGCAAAACTATATGGGCTGATCATGTGTACAACACTTTTAATGACCCCATGCTTCGCTCTCTAAGAGATGATTAAAAAATAAAATTTATGTCATAAATGTTGGCACAATGCCAGCAATTTCAATCCCAGTGCTCAGCTGCTACTTATGTTATTGAACGCGAAAGGTCAAAGCCAACCTCGTCGGGATTAGAACTCAGAACGCAAAGACGCATTAATTGCGGCTAAGCATTTTGCCCGTCTCGTTAACGATTCTGCCAACTCGCCGCCTAACATGTTGTTAACAACTATAAGTAGTTGATAATACAAATAATACATTGTGCCAGAAACTGCTTTAGTAAAACTTCAACTGCTGGCAAGAATTTCATTTGAATTATCTCACTTATATTTCCAAAGGAAAATGATTATATCTCATCATCAGTAAAAATTCAGCCACCTTGCTACTACATGATATACATTGCATCTATCACTATTTTTTCCCCTCTCTGTTTCTGTGCATGAGAGTAGTTCTATTTCTGTATGAGGAAAGGGGAAGTGTTTAAATCAATCGGGTTCAATTAATACATTGTAAATATCTCTCTTCCTCTGTATCTATTTGCATGTGTATCTTTCCGGATGTGTGTGTTTGTGTTTGCCTTCAGTGCCAAAAGTATCGTCGCCAAAAGTCTATCGCCGAACTAACTTCAGTTTCCAGTCAGCCGTGTCAAATTAGCGGCAGCATCCAAGTAGCTACACCCAAGCTGCCCCTTCCGGTAGCTCTTTTCCAAAGTAACGTTTTCATTCTAGCTTGCTTCGAATTTCGAACTGGTTTTGCATGAAGAACAACTACAATATATTTCAGCACGAATTTCATTCGTTTTTATGAAGATAGTTAATTTAATTAAATGTATTTATAAAATTAGGACTGAACACATAATGAATATTTATATATACAAAAACATTAGGAAATGTAACATTATAAAAGCATGTTTATGAGGCATATGAACATTTTGAATTGACTCGGAAAATATATTCATACGCATCCAAATATACACATACATGTGTTTGTGTTTGTGCGTAGTCTTGGTTGAAAATCTGGAGCTCTACGATAGGTGCCATGCACGATATTCACCGCTTTCGAGCCACTTTTATAACTTTCTGTCAATTTAAAATAATAGAAATATCATATATAGTTGATTGTGTCCTGTCATAAGGATTAGCTTTATTTGCAATATCATTTAAAATAAATTTTCTCTATAATGTGTCATATGTGTAAAATTATCTCTGTACGTGAGGCAAAACATAAATACATACAGACATATGCAGAGCATGATTTATTTGCACATGCTTTGTTTACATAACCTTTATCTAAACAAAAAAAAAAAAAAAAAAAGAATTATATTTATTTAAATATATATATATAAAAAAAAAAGAAAGAAATCACAAATGGTAACATCAATGTTCGGAAAATATGGCAATTTTTCAATAATAAATATAAAAAACATAAACAAAACAAAACAAAATGAAACAATGAAAGAAAATAAATAATATCAAATAATCTCTAAATATTTTAAATCAATAACATTAAAATATTTTGGATGAATACCAATGAAAATATTTTCGGTATAAATATACTGATGCTTTGTGTAAATATTTAATTTCACAGTTTCACACTGGTTTATCTCAACAGCAATTTTTGTATGTTTTTGCTTTTAATAATTTTTTTTTAATAAATCAAAGGTTTGTTAGGTGATTGAATTTTTAATGAAGATGATATTTATAATAATTTTAAACATCTAAATGATGACACATAATGTAAATAAAAGATTAAAGTATTATAGCACTTAGTTGCTTCCATCAGAGTTCTGAATTTAGTGATGTTGCGGTGAGGTATTTTCGCTTAAAGGGTCGACAAAAATATGCCATTAACATAATGGGATCAACATATTTGACATATTTAACGCTACTTTAACTCATCAATAAATGCTCGATACGCATTTTCAGATAATGAAGTTAGATACAGCAATGTTAATACTTCTAAAGAACCTAAGTTACGAACAGGCTTTCGATTTGAGTTAATATTTCATTTTATTAATAGCGTAAACAATTTTCAGAAAAGCTTCGACTGACGTTAAATGTCCCATTGCTTGCAAACTAAACCACAGTTAATTTCATACAATGATGATTTTTAGATTCACAAATAGTTGAAAATAAGCTTAACAATATAGTTATCACGTGCAATTAGCAAATGTAAATACTGTTTTGTTGTTATCAAAAACTCTCAAACACAGAATTTGGAGCGGCGGCTGAGCCAAAGTAACCAGTCGATTCCTTCACGTGTCTGGTATTTATTTTATTGTTCTATCAAGGATAACAATCAAAGGTAATGTTGGCGCAAAGGGATATAGTCTAATGTCAGAGCATTGTTTTATCCGATGCTCGAAAGTGTCGCTTATGTCTGATTAGAAAATCATGAAATTCATAAAAAGCTCCGTGAATTTTGTCAGAGATTTACACTAGTTTATTCTGTACTTTATGAATTCACGTAAACATTTCATCTTTGACTGATATCTTCTTGATACCTTCGCTCGCAGGTTCTTCTTTTCCTTTCCTGCAAAATTAGAAAGAAGTATCGAAACTACAGAAGTGGACTTCGGTGATGGATATCGATATTTGTAAAATAGTTTCTTATATTGACTTAGAGCATTAAGGCTGCAGCGCAGAAGTGTTGTCTACGTAACTGACTGGCTTATATAACATACGTTTGTTAGAGCGGCTAATCGAATTACGCATTCCAGTATTTATCTGTTACGCCATTCCTATACAGTGGCAATACTGTTACGCTATTCCTATACAGTGACAATATTGGTAGAATTAAGATTATAATTAAGAATAAGAGTAGATTCAAAAATTAAGAATATCAAAAAATGTGAATAAGTATGCAAGATAATTTACATGCTAGATGATAATTACATCCATCGAAATCTTTTCCGATGGTGTCAACAACAGCAAAAACGACAGCAGCAACAATGACATCAGCAATAATAATAATAATAGTTTTAATTTAACAAAAGGAAAGGAACGTGTGAATGTAGGGGCGACAATGATAATGCCGACTCCAATTTTCATTGCTATATTATTTTATTGACACCGAAACGAGGAAAAGCAAAGTTGACTTCAGCGGGATCTGACCTCAGAACACAAACACCAGAAGAAATGCTGCTAAGCATTTTCCCCCACGCTCTAGCATTCTGTCAGCTTGCCGCCTTCATGATAATAATGATCCTTTCTACTAAAGGCACAAACCTTGAAATTTGCGAGGAGGGAGCTCGTCGATTTACATCGATCCCAGTGCTCAACTGGTACTTATTGAATCGTTACCGAAGGCAAAGTCAGCCTCGGCGGAATTTCTTCATACTAATAATAATGGCTCAAAGCTAACAAACTTTGGGGCTCAAAGCTAACAAACTTAAAGGGAGGGGAAAGTCGATGACATCGATCCTGGTATTTATTTTATTTCTGGGAGGGGATTTGATTGTTTCCTATGCTGTCTTTTTTGTCAATGATGCTAGTGGCGGTGGTTGTAGTTGTGGTGGATTTGCTGTTGCCACTGGCGGTGGTGGTGGGGGTGGCAGTGTTCTCACTGGTTGTGTTGCTTTTATTTCTTTTGTCATTTAGTTATTTTGTTCCTGCGATGGTGAATTTGGTGTTGAAAGCATCAGAAAGTTTCTTTCATACATTTCACGTGCGCTATTGTTCACGTTGATATTGTTGTTGTTGTTGTTGTTGCTGCTGCTGCTGCTGCTGCTGCTGCTGCTGGTATTGTTGTTGTTGCTAATGTTGCTGCTGTTGCTGCTAAACATGTAACTGACTTTTACTACATCGGTGAATTTTTATTGCTCTGCAATCTGAAGGAGTAACCCAGAGGCAGTAGTTTGGATATGAAGGTGGTTGCGAGAAGGATCCGAAACACCTTCAATATGGAGGACTTTCACGCAGCCTTCACCAAGTAGGGGCAGCGCTGCAACAAATGTATTGAAATCAGAGAATCCTACATTGAAATCAATAAATATTTTTCCTGAAAAAATCTCAAAACTGTTGCAATGCATTTTGTACTAAATTACCAGGCAATACCGGTAATATTAATGGAAATGCAATTTGAGATTTACCAGTTAAACGTACTGTCAAATCAAGTAAATAAGCCAAATATAATCATCAAGGAAGAAAATATATGTTCTACAAATGAATTTATATGAGTGCACCATCATTTAAACTATGTCGATAAAAGTATTTTAAAATCTAGCCAAATTCAAACATCTAGAAAGACCACCTTAAAAATAAAAGAAATATTATGGCACTAAGGTTACATTTGATATGATATTATAGAAAAAGTTGTGAGAAAACATACCAGCTAATTCCCTGGTGAAGAATTTCTTCTCAAAAGAAAGATTTTAATGTAAATCCGACTAGCATTTTGTACATACAACCACGTGCGCTCTCAGTTTGACGATGAACTCTAATGAACTTGTAATTTGAAGTGACGCAGTCTAAATGTTTGATTCCCACTTAGTTTATATTATATTCATATAGGTCTATACTTAAGAATTCTGAATATATAAACACTTGCAAATCAATATTTAATATTATTTACCACTTTCCGCTCATAAATAACTATGTTTTTTTTTTTTAATGTTTTCACTTCACGATGCTTTCTTTATATATATATATATATATATATATATATATATATATATATTTCTATCACGTATATACCGAGCTCTTATTTAAAACCTCTTCTCGTTTATTATATCTTTCAATATTCAATGAAAGAGGCACTTCTCATTCAAGTAGCTGAAGATATATAATCACTTACCTTTATTCTGCCTTAACTCTTATGTAATGATTCAGCAAGCGTTTACACAAAATAATCTAAGGAAAAGCTAAATCAAAAGACGGTTATAAAAATACATCTTTCAAATTTCGGCACAAGGCCAGCAATTTTGAGTGGAGTGGGGCCAGTCGATTACATCGACTTAGTAATTAACTGACAGTCTATTTTATCGAACCCGGTAAAATAAAAGGCAACATTTCCTTGGCTGGATTTGACTACAGAAAGTAAGAATCTGGAACAAATACTGCTAAGCATTTTGTGTCATTTGCTAATGATCCAGCCAGCTTTGCAATCTCAGAAAAATACTGTTAAATTTTAGCTGAACAAAAGCCAGCAATTTTGAGGCGCATAGGTTTGTCGATACTAACGAGCTCCGTATTTGACTGATACCTAACATTATCGACTGCAAAAAAATGAAAGATATAAATGACTTCGATGGTATTGGAACTCAAAACGTAAAGAGTCGGAAGAAATTCCGCGACGCATTTTGTTCGATGCGCTAACTATTCGGTTAATGCAAAGTACATAATTGGATATATTAATGTTAATAAGAGCAATGAGTGCTATAATTCTTCGATTCAGAATTAAAACCTTCAGAAACGATTGGCTTCGTTGCCTTTGAATAATTAAGTGTGTGTTTTCATGTTCGATTTGGTCTCGCAGGAATAACTGCGGCAAAGTAGTCGAAATACTGTTTGCCAAAACTTAATATGGCTGAAACGAATTGAGGGTTTGTGATTTTCCAAAGTACTCGTTTTATGGTATTCTCTGGCTATTAAGTACATAAACCATATCTATGTAACATCAAATATCATTGCTTATCTATAAGTTCCGGTAAAATTACAATAACCAAATGTAAATATCAAGATATGTTTGCACTGTTTTTTAGCATCTACACTTCTTTAAGATATAAGTAAATGACTGCAATGATTAACGATTTAGCATTCAAAACCTGACCACATGTGTAGAAAATACATTAATTTCGCTTTCATTCCTTGATATTTTCTTTCACGTTGCCTTTAATATGTATTCCCATTATGAAACAGTACGAAAACATCCAACATAAAGCTTAATTGCTGTAATATTTGGCTATAACACCATATACATAATATAGAATAATATTAAGTTCAATATCATGTTATTATGTCTTATTATATCTCATCGTCTATAATTATTGATGCACTTGTATTATCATAGGCTTTTATATATCATTATTTAATGTAGTATAATCGTATATCGGTATTATTATGCTATTATTGTGCTGTAGCAACGTATCAATTGGTAGCGTAAACTGAGATGCAATGAAATATCTCTTGTTCGCGGAGCCAATCTCAGGACATTAAATCATACCGCACTGAATCCAACATTTCTGCGATAGAATCGTTCCATCGCGGTGCTGCTGCTGCTACTGCTGCTGCTTCTACTACTACTACTACTACTACTACTACTACTACTACTACTACTACTACTACTACTACTATTGCCGTTAATAATAAAATTAAGTCTTTCTGCTATAGGCACAAGGTGAGAGATTTATGGACAGGATGCTACTCGATTACATCAACCATGGTGCTCAACAGGCGCTAAATTTATTGACTCCAAAAAGATTAAAGGCTAAGTCGACCTGGGCAGAATTTAAATTTGGACGCAAAGACGGACGAAACGCCAGTATCAATTTTGTCTGAAATGCTAACAATTCGGTGTAATTTGAACACAGAACGTATAGACAGATCAAATGCCTCGAAGTATTTTGCCCCGCATGCTAAGGATTCTGTCATATAAATAATAATCTTTGGCAAATTCCTTGCACTTTCCGTTGGTGGTAATCATATATAACACAATTTGATACTTTTTCGGAATCTTCAGCATGTTTCAAACCAGGACTTACTGATTACATGTATCAAGAATAGAGACATTTTATTGAAAGTAAAGATGAATGTAATTACAATCTAGAGGAAATGCATACAATGTTTTTTTTTTCTTCGTAGCACGGCAGTAGTTTAGGGATCGAGAGAAAAAGGAAAAGTTCTCAGTATTTATGTATATATTAATAGCCGTCTGGAAGGGAATACTACCTCGTAAAAATATTTTACTTTCAAACGATTTCACAAGCATTTTACAGTATATCGAAGGCGTAGGCATTTCTTCTGGCTGTTATCTTTTATATACACTCCTTCCCGGGGTTGCATAATATTTCTATTGTATACATTCGCGACTGATGCTTTATCCACCGATTAGATTTCTAGTCCGATGGAGCGGTACGAAAGCTCCAGCCTTATTTTCGATTTATAAACTAATCGTTTCGATAACGTTTCATCCTTGACTACATTTATAAAAGTCTTTCTGCCTAGCTGATTGACCTACTGGTACTAGGACAACATATTTTCATCTGTTATGCTAGTATTTTAAAGTGGCGGAAAAAATAATGAAAAACATAGTCCTAGGTGCACGTAAAATTATGAGATGACCATCATGCTTAAAATGATCATGGTTTACATGGCACTAGAAAAGGCAACAGTTTTGACATTTTCATATCTCTCTTAAAGTTATAATCTGTTCACTCAAGATTAGCCGTGACGCAAATTACGTAATTTATCATTAATTTAATGAAGTTTCTCTTCGTTATGTATCTAATTAATAAGACACAGGTTAAATTACATTAATGATTTCTAAAAAGAGTGAAATACTGCTATTCATGATTACTAGCAACTAGAAATTCTAATAAATTTGTCTTAGATAAAAAAAGAAAAAGTAAAAATTCTGAAATTCATGTGTTTGTATTTATTTTTTCCTTGCATACATTAATTTCAAATTCAAATCCCGCCTTGTGCTGTAATGGCATTATTATCTCCCTTGCATTAACGACCAAAGCTAAAATAACGACATTTGTGTGAAATAACGTATTGTTCTTCTTTTAATCGGATGTCTGTCTAAAATTGCGATGTTGATTTATAGTTTGTAAACTTTCATGATCTATATTACAAATGTCCTTAAATTTGTCACTTGACAGATTTGTGAAATCCACTCAAAATCTGACAGGCATATGAATCTAGTTGAGAAGATTTGAGCGCTTGTTTACAACTTCCAATGTAATTTGCTAACATTACACAAACCAAGCGTATATATAAGATATTGTTTGTTCCCATGCTAAATAAGAAATGAAAAATTCAAAATATTTTCAGACACTTGAAGATCATTGGCGTAGTCGTCACTCTGTCTTGGACAAAATGTAAGTTCATATACGGCTGAGCAACATGATGAAATCCAAATTCAAGGAGGTGAATGCGTTTTAAAAAGAATGAGAAAGAATTTACAATGAATTTTATGAAAGCAAGGTAAGAATTAAGGGTTTCGATATTTCTACCTATTTAAGTAGAGACATTGTGACTGATAGTGAAGTAGTTGGAGGAGTCTTCTCACTATTCTTACTTGATATGCTATAGATGTAGTTTAGGTTTATTTGGATGTTAAAGAAAGGAACTTTTATTAACGTAAATTCTCCACCTTCACGAAATTGCAATTTTCCATAACCATGTATGTTCTCATCACATCTTGTCAATAAACAAAATATTGTCATAACAGTAAATACATTTTTCACTTGTATAAATAGTTCGAGAAATTCCCATATAATTTACAAGAATACACATTTTCGAGGAGGCAATAGAAGTTGTAACCGAATTAAGTAATTGATTATTTCTTCATTTATTAATCCCAGAGAACTAAAATGAATAAAACAGTACGACTATATTGTCTCGCGTTCTAATAATACTATCGTTCGTACAATGCCCACATTTTAAATGTTAAACGGTGTCAACTGTACGTCATATTCTGTGACTAAGAAACAGTAAAATTTAGCAACATAGTTATAGCAATTTTGTTTTTGTCATATTTAACGGTGAGATGTGTTGCGTACCTTGGGTTTTTTTTGACACAAGTTACATACAGAGAGATGCACACATACACACTGCACGGATATATTTATATGAACACAGACGCATACACAAATACGCACACACACGCACAAAAACATACACACGTGCACAAACACACGCACACAGGTATATTTGTATATCTATCTATCTATCTATCTCTCTCTCTCTCTGTATATACATATATATATATACATATATTTATATATATATATATATATATATATGTATATATATATATATATA
>NC_068992.1:18892603-18893359 GCF_001194135.2 Octopus bimaculoides
ATATATATATATATATATATATATATATATATATATATATATATATATATACATACATGTATGTATGGATATGTAATCGCATATGTGTGTGTGTGTATATATAGGCACACACATATATTCACATATATGCTCACATACATACTTGCGCACACACGATCACACTCATATGCACACGCTCGCACAGGCGCACACTTAAACACACATATATAAGTATGTATGTATGTATGTATGTATGTATGTATGTATGCATGTATGTATGTATTCATATTGCTAAGTCTGTGGTTAATGTTTGCGTTGCATTCATTCCGTTATTTTTTTTTACGTTGTCTTTTATTTTTTGGGTCTTTTGCCTATATAATACTTCGATGAAAAATTACCGTAATGTCAGACTTTTGGCTCCGTATTTTCTCCGGAAAGCAGATTATCTGTTAAAAGAGATTACCGATTGACGCAAAAGAACGTCTTGCCAGTATGCATTATAAAAATATAAATTAAATTACACCTTCTACAATTGACAGCTGTACTTTTATATCGCTAGTCTGACAAATAATTAAATAAGCGCAAACTCGTTTCCTTAAAACGGTTTTTATGTTTTTATCTGTCGGTTCTCTTTGTAGGAAACCTTACACACACACACGCACACAGTCACACACGCACACACATACACACCCACCTATACACACACTGACTCTCAAATATACAGGCACGTATATACGTATATATGTATATATATATATATATATATATATGTATATA
>NC_068992.1:18893800-18894793 GCF_001194135.2 Octopus bimaculoides
TATATATATATATATATATATATATATATATATATATTTACACATACCACATACATACATATATGTTTCTTTACAACACTGTGCAAGCAATTTTCCTCCTCTCGTCTCAGCTTTCAAAGTTTTGGCTAGATATTGAATCGTTATTGATAATGCTGTATAAGTGGTAATCATTATAGTATTCAATAAAATTACCTACAAAATAATATATATGGAGAAAAGATACCTTCTTTGACAGTCGTTATGTATTTTTAACAGAATTAGTGTTCTGTTGTTTCTTTCAATTCCCTCCACCTACAACGTTTAAATTATTTAATGGAGAAATGAAAAGCAGAACGCAAAAAAATATACTAAATATGAAATTTCAGAAAAATGAACTAATGTAAGATCTATGAATAAATGCAAACATTCATATTTGAATCTATTAATATATATTAAATCTGTTTCTATTGGAATGACTAACTTTTACAGATTGTGAAATATTTAGCAAATATCCAAACCAAAACGTTCTCTGACATGCGGACATCTAGGAAATTCTATTGGTGGATCACATATAACTTGGTCACTCAAGTTAATCTATCTCGTTTATCTCGTAGCTTTATCTGTATATCTATAGACATAAATAAATTGTTGATGAATTGTGGCAGGTCGCAACTTCAGAATTCCACGATGTATTTTTTTCATTTTATTGTAGTTGGGGAGTTGGGGGTGGGTGTAAACTTGAGCTTTTTGGAGAGTACGTTGATTTGGTTTGCTGTTAGTTATTTGTGAGTTAGATTGATAATTTTTATCGCTTTTGGTTCCTCGTGTGTGTTTGGTGTTATCTCGTGTCTCTGTTTGCGTATTGGATCTAAAAATGATTGAGGTGATTGAGACGATAGGTGTTATGTAGTATGTTATTGACCCTTGTTATTGCAGGGTGTCCCGTTGTGATTTATGGTGCAGGTTCTTGGAACGGTAATGAAACATAATTTCATTATATATATATATATATAT